>NC_089775.1:626003-661003 GCF_040412425.1 Macrobrachium rosenbergii | reverse complement strand
GAGAGAGAGAGAGAGAGAGAGAGAGAGAGAGAGAGAGAGAGAGAGAGAGAGAGAGAGAGATTAGGACAAGTGTAGGAAAAGGACAATAAGAAGTAATTAGGAAAATGAGCGTGCGTGGAGAGAGAGAGAGAGAGAGAGAGAGAGAGAGAGAGAGAGAGAGAGAGAGAGAGAGAGGGGGGTACTCTCTTCCCCCAACCCCACCCAGTGCGGGTCAGGCTGAAGTGTTACATAAATGAGAGAGAGAGAGAGAGAGAGAGAGAGAGAGAGAGAGAGAGAGAGAGAGAGAGAGAGAGAGAGAGATTCCAACCAAAAGTAAAATCCATCTCAGATATTACTCACGAAAGGATGAACAAGTAAATTACATCTCATAGACTCTCGAACCAGAGAGAGAGAGAGAGAGAGAGAGAGAGAGAGAGAGAGAGAGAGAGAGAGAGAGAGAGCCTCGTAACTGTACTCTCGATCAATACAATCGTCTGAGACGGAGGAGGGTCAGTCTACTCTCGACAAACCACTGTGCTTTCCTCAAGATTCAAATCTTGTGTTGATGTTTGCTTAATGGAATTGATTTAATTCGTGGTGGTTATGTTTTTGTAAGTTTTTTCTTAATTTTAAATAATTTTAAGTTTTTATTTTGATAAGTAATTTATTTAATTTAGAATTGTTATATTTTTGTAAGTTTTTTCTTAATTTTAAAGAATTCTAAGTTTTTATTTTTACAAAATTTATTTAATTCATGACTGTTATATTTTTTATTTTTTCTTAATATTAAATAATTTTAAGTTTTTATTTTTACACTATTTAATTCATAATTATATTTTTTGTAATTTTTTATTAATTTTAAATAATTTTAATTTTTAATTTTTAGGCAATCTATTTAATTCATAATTAACTTAAAATTATTTTATTTTTTGCATGATGTTTTCGTAATTTTTGTGCTTTTCACAAGAAATAAATCTTATTATCTTATTGTTTAACATAATTTACCTAATTTTTTTTGTCTTAATTCTAAGATATTTCAAATAAAATTAAAATTAAATTTTATAAATTCCCATAAACCTTTTTAAATTTTGGATGTTAAAATTAATTTTAAAAAATAATTAAATACACAAAAGAACACAGGAATGCAAGGAACTATCTTAAAATTAAAATGAATCTAACATTATATATATATATATATATATATATATATATATATATATATATATATATATATATATATATATATATATATATATATATATATATTTAAATTGTGCGTTAAAATAAACTCTTAAAACTATTTAAAATCAAGAAAAAATTTACAAAAATATAAACGTTACAAATTAAATAAATCGTGTGTAAAAACAAAAAAACTTACAAACACAAAAACATTATAAAAACAAATTAAAAAAAACTGTAGGATCCTAAATTATAACCAAAATATTCAAAATGATTTTAATAACACCTTATATGAAATACAATGAAGACTTTAACTTAAGAGTATAACGCAAACCTGTATTACAGGAGGCCAAAATATGACGAGTCATCATATTTACAACAATAAATTGGCCCACTCCGGGCTATTTTTAGGGGGGAGGGGGGAAGGGGAGTAGAGGAATCTTTATTGTGTGTGTGTATGTGTATATATATATATATATATATATATATATATATATATATTTCAAGTGAGAGTCTATATTGTGGTTAGTGAATGTGAAATTGGGTTGCTGGCCAGAGTGTGTAAGGTAAACTTTGGTAAGGGAAAAGTTCCAATTGATTGTCATTTGCATAATTTTTTTTTATCTTTGTAAACATTATTATTTTATTGTAATAAAAATAAGTTAATAATAATAATAATAATAATAATAATAATAATAATAATAATAATAATAATAATAATAATAATCTATATATAAATCTGAAAATTATATTGACTAAGAGTTAATAAAAGATTGTTTGTAGGTAACAGAAGTTTAATATGGTCTCTCTCTCTCTCTCTCTCTCTCTCTTTGTTTCCTTTGCTCTTGCGCACATGCGCGTCCGCACATGCACGCGCATACGCCTTAAGTGGTGGGAATATCACAGGGGAAAATGAATGACCTTTTCCGGTGAGGCAAATCTCTCTCTCTCTCTCTCTCTCTCTCTCTCTCTCTCTCTCTCTCTCTCTCTCTCTCAGTGATTTAGCTTTGATTACAATGTTTTACATAATTGTAATCCTCTCTTTCTCTCTCTCTCAGTGATTTAGCTTTGATTATAATGTTTTACATAATTGTAATCTTCCTCTCTCTCTCTCTCTCTCTCTCTCTCTCTCTCTCTCTCTCTCTCTCTCTCTATATATATATATATATATATATATATATATATATATATATATATATATATATATATATATATATAAATATAATCCTAAATAGATTTAAATCCGGTGATTTACGGATTAACCCGATTTGGTCCAAACTGGTCAAGGCATAAGACATTGGAAGGTGAAATATGGCCACAGAATTGTGAAATTTTATCACTGCAGATTAACGCAGAGTGGATGTGTGGAGAGGTGGCATCGCGGGTGTCTTAATATCCTAGTTAACAGAATAACTGATAGAGTATGTTATGGCTTATATGTGATTGAAGTACTGGCCACAGTGTGTAAGGTACATTCAGATGATGGAAAAGTTCCAATATATTAAAAACAAATTGAGCTCTCATATACTTTTTCTCTGTTCTAATAATAATAATAATAATAATAATAATAATAATAATAATAATAATAATAATAATTTCTTTTCCTGGGATGATAATAATAATAATATAATAATAATAATAATTTCTCTTCCTGGGACAAGCGATGTACCAGTGATATAACACTTGAATTACAGTCCTTAATTACCCCAGACATCATTATCTCGACGCCCAAATGACGTAAGAGTGATTATATGCAATTACTCTAAGAGTGTATTCCGTGGTGGATTGCCTACAGTGTCATTCCGGCGGCGCACTGTGCGCGCTAAGTGTCTTTTTCATATGGCATAAGCTCCATTGGAATTTGGGTTTAAATTTTTATTAAAGAATCTCTTTATAATAAGATATAATTGACATAAAATATATATGTATAAGTGTATGTATAAGTGTATGTATAATAATAATAATAATAATAATAATAATAATAATAATAATAATAATAATAATAATAATAATAATAATAATAATAATAACACGCACAGGAGAGCAAGAAGTAATGTCTTCCCACCATTACCCGGGGTGAAGAATGTTCTTATGAGTCATGATACTCTTATTATCCTCTAAAGCTTCTCCCTGAAATGACTCTCTCTCTCTCTCTCTCTCTCTCTCTCTCTCTCTCTCTCTCTCTCTCTCTCTCTCTCTATATATATATATATATATATATATATATATATATTATCTTAACTTCTTCCAACATTTCTTCCACGTCACCTGACTGACTTTTATCAGTCTCCTTCTTGTTCCGACTCAGAAATCTCACGAGTTTTAAACTCTCACACTATTAGCATGCGGTCTCCCATTCTCTCCACAGGATTAGAGCACTTTGAAAACCTTACGATATATCGTGTTTTTGCGTTTAAGTTGGACCCTTTTCATTTTGACTCCGTAATAATAATAATAATTCACCCTGAAAGCTTCTGTATAACTATACACACACACACACACACACACACACACATATATATATATATATATATCTATATAATTGACACCAGGGATACATCTCACCTCTTCCCAACCAAGGTGGGTAACCAACCAACATGAACTCAATGAAAACTCTGGAAAAAGGACAACGCACTGGCAGGTAAGCCAAGCCCAATTGGGTAAGCTGACCTCTCCCCAGCCCTCGCGCGAGGTTAAAAACCAAAACAAAACAAAGGCAATATGCACGTCTAAAATAAAAGGGGGGGCCAGGGTAACGTTTCGGCAAAACGTTTGGGAGAAGATCGCTTTCATGTCTTGCAAAAAGGGGAAAGCGATATTCGGAGTGGCGTGCGGAGACAGAGAGAGAGAGAGAAATTTCACCTGAGCGCGGTTAAATGGTTCTGTGGTGTCCGCGTGTCTGCACTCTGTGAGCGTGTCTCCAGATGTGTCGAACTTGGTATGTATTAGTACCTAATTCTATGTTGCTGTCTGTCATCAAGTTGTGTTGTCCTTAGAGATGGTGTCTCCGGGGAAAAACCACAGAGGTACTGCTATGTTCATGCACAGACGGAGCCCACGCAGAGAACTTCCACCCACAGCATAAGCTGGTTAATATACATATACAAAACACACACACACATGTGTATATAACATACATGTATGTGTGTGTGTGTTTGTGAGTCCTCGTAGTCCGGCAGTTGAGACAAACACACAGCTAAAAGCAGTCCAAAGTTACCTTCTCCAGCCAGAGGCTTAATGAACCCAGCTAGATAATTATTTAACTGTGCAATGGTATTAAATATTTACACTCTCTTTCTATAACTTTTTGGCTACACTCTGCGACATATCAAAATGCAATTTCCGCTGTGAATCTGGAGCAGCCCTGAAGAGGGTCGCAAATGGGTGAAACAGCTGTCAGATTGAGAATGGAAAAATACATCCCTATCATAGCAATTTGGCTTATCCAGCCTTGGAGACTGGAAACAAGTAAAAAATGCAAAGTTCAGTTTTCTGTACAGCGTATAATAATAATCAAGGCCACCGGAAACAGATCTATCTTTCGGTGGTCTCGGTATGATGCTGTATGAGCCGCTGCCCATGAATCTTTAACCACGGACCGGTGGTGGCCTGTCCTATATCACTGCCAGAAGCACGATTATGGCCAACTTTAACCTTAAATAAAATAAAAACTACTGAGGCTAGAAGGCTGCAACTTGGTATGTTTGATGATTGGAGGGTGGATGATCAACAGGCCAATTTGCAGCCCTGCAGCCTCCTCGGACAAAGCTGGCACGACAGTTTTCTTTAACAGCCACAGCATAGCAATCTGGTGTACCCATCCTTGAAGTCTGTGAATGGGTCTGGAGACCTTTGAGGACTCGCCAGTGAATTATACGACACAAAAAATCGTATAAACATACAAACAGACCATCTGCAACCCCAAAAAGGTTAAATGGACGCTGAAGATCCATCAATTGGGCGAGAGGCGAGCTCTTACACGTCCCCTCCCAAAAAAACACGGACAGGAAAACAAGGATATATAGCCATGCAAATTTCGTTTGTGAGGAGAGGGGCTCCGGAGCATGGGAGTCTAAGTGGGCAGAGAGAGAGAGAGAGAGAGAGAGAGAGAGAGAGAGAGAGAGAGAGAGAGAGAGAGAGAGAGATGATTACTGCTAAATATTATTGTCATCGCAGAGATATCTATTCGAGAAATACCCCCCAGCTTCAACGAGGTCCTGTTAGTGACTGTATTGACGAACAGATAATTGTGTGAAAAAGTTAAAATATATATAAATACACACCCATACCCAATGCCCCTTACATTCAGAAATACAAAGCTAGATGCAAATGCCTTCATTTCACACTCGAAACAACAGCCATTTTGAAACCATCCGCCCCCGCCCCCAAAAAGACGAGAGGGGCCAAAAGAATCGAATTACTTCTCTCTCCCTCCATGAATGCACTGGAATTATTTGAATTAGCTCGAGGCGTTGAATTCTGGAGGTGCTGGAATATTAAATAACCTTCCTGGAAATGGTTCCCTTGTAATTCAAGCCCTGGGAGATATATATATATATATATATATATATATATATATATATATATATATATATATATATATTGTGGACTGGAATGTGATATAATAATAATATTCTTTGTCTGAATCCAACTTGTTCTTCCTACCAGTCCTTCTGCCATTTATCTTACTATCTCAATTATACTCCTACCACAAACCTTCTCTAATATACCTTCACCTCCACACAAATAAACAACCATTCCTCTTACTTATTCCTCTGGAACTTTTCCGCCTTCTAGATATACCTTACACAGATAGGTCTGTCAGATAATCTCACTTTCATCATCGTACAACATCCTGTCAACTGACGGTGTCTTTATATTCAACTATCTATCTATATATCTGTCTATCTATCTATACTACAGGGAATATGTGAAATCAGGGATTTCACAAAATCCCTAGAGAATTTGTGAAATGACCAATCTACACTGTTTTGTCGTGTTTAGTGCTAGGTCAAACGTTCCTAAGCGAGTTGCTCATTTCACAAATTCCCTGGGATTCGCAAAATCCAAGATTTCACATATTCCCTGTAACATATCTATATACATACTTCAAAGTTCTTTCGACAAAGGCGACTAACCCCACAGTTACAATAACTTCCACTCACGGGATTATTCGGTCACGCGCCCCTAAACATTCGAGACCTTTCGAATCATTAAACCCCATCCCCTAATCCAAAGGAGTGTATTCAGCCCCAGTAACTTCATGACGGGAGCCCAAGTTGAATCCTGATGATTGCAATTAGCGGGGAGGTATGACTCGCATGATATTATATGTTTCCGGGCAGGGGAATTTTGCCCGAGTTATGCTTTCGTTGCCGACGGTGTTTTGCTACGGCGATGCTTGGCGTTGGGGTTCTGTTATTGTGGTTCGTGTTTGTACACGCTTCAACGCTTCTGGTTAGGGTCCTGTACTTTTTATGTCAACTGTACACGAAACTAAATTTGTTATTCGACTGTGAAACAAATAAAGAATAACGCATTATACCAGTGTCAGGGTTCTGTTATTATGGTTCATGTTTGTGCACGCTTCAACCCTTCTCGTTAGGGTCCCATACTTTTTACGTCAACTGTACACGAAGCTAAATTTGTCATTCAACTTTACTTAATTCCCTTTTCCAGCCCGGGCTGAAGGTAAAATGAAAATGATTAAAGGAAGAATGGCAGAAATAAGCCACAAGGGAAGCTACAGACCTCTCTGCCCCTAAAAGGAAGACACAGAAGTAGGAAGAGAATTCCAAAACTTAGTAATGATTGCTGCCAAAGATTAATTGGGAATGGGAAGGGGTGGCCTGACAGGTGTTACGAATTACCCTGATTGGAGAAACAATTCTTGTTGTTAAGCTCAAGGGAACAGTGACTGAAATAATACCTGCAGAGAGAGAGAGAGAGAGAGAGAGAGAGAGAGAGAGAGAGAGAGAGAGAGAGAGACATTCAGAAACTTTGGTAATTTTGAAGGCGATTTAAGAAGTGGAACAACAATATATATATATATATATATATATATATATATATATATATATATATATATATATATATATATATATATATATATATATATATATATATATATATATATATATATATATATATATATATATATATATATATATATATATATATATATATAAATGAACCTAGATCACATAAGAATTATTGCTCATCAATTCCACCTCACCTGAGGTTTAATTTAATTAGCGAACCAAGAATTTACAAATAGATAGAACGAATTCCCTCAACAAAAAAGTGTCTTCTTGTGAGGGATATACCAAATTTATCCAGCCAGTCTCTCGGAATAGCCAAATGTAATTTCCCGGTAACATTATATATTTGTGGGATGTTCTACATCTTGCATACAAAAGAGAAGAGAGAGAGAGAGAGAGAGAGAGAGAGAGAGAGAGAGAGAGAGAGAGAGAGAGAGAGAGAGAGAGGCGAATATGGACACAGAATTGAAAAGGGGTTGACACATATAAGCGACAACCTTACCCACAGAAGAACTTCACAGAGAGAGAGAGAGAGAGAGAGAGAGAGAGAGAGAGAGAGAGAGAGAGAGAGAGACTCCAGGCGTGAATGACACAAAACACGACCCAAACATGTGTAGAACAGCGGCACCCAGCTGGGATATGACAATCGACTACGCCTTTTCGGTAGTTGCTGACACATGACAGCTGATAGATGACACATGACAGCTGACACGGTATTTTGCACACACACACACACACACACACACACACACACACAATGAAAGAAAAAAGAATGCTATGTGAGACTCTACATGCTCCTTTGGCTGAGAGAGAGAGAGAGAGAGAGAGAGAGAGAGAGAGAGAGAGAGAGAGAGAGAGAGAGAGATCCCAAGGTATGGTTCAGAAAATAAAAATTCCACAAGACGAGATGAGGTTTTCATAAGAAAATGAAAATACACTTCTGGGACTTTTTTTTTAAACAGAAACAAAAAAAAAAAATCTAAATTTTGGATGTTGCATCTCTCTCTCTCTCTCTCTCTCTCTCTCTCTCTCTCTCTCTCTCTCTCTCTCTCTTTCCACACAGGTCGGTTTTAGTAACAGGCAAGTTCACTTTCCCTGAACTCACTCTCTCTCTCTCTCTCAATCTCTCTCTCTCTCTCTCCATCAATCTCTCTCTATCTCTTTCTCCTTTAATCTCCCTCAATCTCTCTCTCTTTCTCTCTCTCTCATCTCTATCTCTTTCCCGCTTTCTCTCCCTCAATCTCTCTCTCTCTTTCTCTCCCTCAATCTCTTCCTCTTTCTCTCTCTCAATCTCTCTCTCTCTCTCTCTCCCTCAATCTCTCTCTCTCTCTCTCTCTTTCTCTCCTCTTCTCTCCTCTCTCTCTCTCTCTCTCCTCTCTCCTCAATCTCTCTCTCCTCTTTTCTCTCCTTTCTCCCTCTTTCTCTCCTCTCTCTTTCTCCCCTCTCTCCCTCCCTCTTCCTCTCTCTTCCTCAGTCTCTCTCTCCCTCAATCTCACTCTCACTTTCTCTCCCTCAATCTCTCTCTCTTCTTCTCTCTCTCTCTCTCTCTCTCTCTCTCTCTCCTTATTCTTATTTTCTTCAGAGAATTTTAAATCGCCGAAACCTTCCTCTGAATGATGGCTGTATGCATTATTCAACGTGGGCCCGTAACTTTGGGGGGGGGGGGTTTGGGGAGTTGGAAGAGGCGTGGCCTTTGTGCTGAGGGCTTCAGCTAAGCTTCTTTGAAAGTGGCAGGTCATTGTATTTATTTATTTCAATGTTTCATCATTTTGATTCCCTTTTTCCACCCACCTTGGAACCTGGGGGAACTGGGTAGATGGCTACTGACGAGGCCTGCTTATCTCTACAGGGACATTTGCTTGTGGTTATAAAGGGTAGAAATCTTTTATTTATCTCCATTCAATGTCCTATAATGACAGATTCTGAGGGGGAGGGGGAAGGGGGAAGAAGAGGGAGACCTTACAGACCTTACAGACCTTACAATTGAAGGGTTGCCCCAGGTCCCTCAGTGTGAGGCACCTTTGATGTCTACCAGAGAGTTGCTAAAAGATCTTCCGGTATATTTTGCATCTTCCAGTCTTGGATGGTCTGGGATGCATCTTAGATATTTGTCGAGCTTATTCTTAAACAATCTACGCTCACTCCTGTTATGTTCCTCAGATGAGCTGGTAGCGCATTGAATAGACGCTGCATTATCGATGCTGGTGCGTGGTGGATTAATGTCCTGTGTGCTTTCCTTAATTTTCCTGGTAGAAATCTACCTCTGATAATTTTAGTTCCATGATGTTTTCGGTAATTCCTTCTATCTGTTTCCATGCTTGAATTACCATGTAACGTTCTCTTCTCCTTTCAAGACTATATAAATTTAAGAATTGTAGTCTTTCCCAGTAGTCAAGGTCCTTAACTTCTTCTATTCTAGCTGTAAATGACCTTTGTACACTTTGAGGTAGTGTGGGTATATTATATTGCAATATTCAAGATTCATTTTTATAAAGCATAATCATGTGTTCAGCTTTTCTAGTTTTGAAGTGCCGGAACAACATTCCCATTTTTGCTTTGCATTTTGCCAATAGAATTGCTATTTGATCATTGCATAACATATTCGTTTCAACATCACACCAAGGTCTTTAACTGCTTCCTTGTTTGTGATTGTCTCATTATTAGATATGCATATAGCATTCCTCCTTTATCACCATAGTTCATTGATTCAAATTTATCAGAGTTAAATTCCTATTTATCTCTGCCCATTTATATATTTTGTTTAGGTCTCTTTGTAGCGAGTTCCTATCTTCATCACAAGCAATTTCTCTACTTATTCTTGTGTCATCTCCCACTCACATTACTGTCTATGTCTGCAATCATAATCACAAACAGCAATGCAGCTAACACCGTACCCTGTGGTACACCGGATATTACCGTGATCCGATTTCTCATCGAATCACTATCTGTTTTCTATTTTGCAAAAATTCTTTTATCCATCTTCCTACTTTGTCAACAATGTTATGTTTTCTAATTTTTTTCGCTAATATATTATGATCGATTTCAAAAGCTTTTGCAAAGTCTAGGTAAACCACATCTGTATTTTTTCATTTATCATATTTTTATATATGCTTTCATGATGGACTAACAGTTGTTTGCAGGTACAAAACCATGTTGTATATTGAACAATCTATTTTTCATTAAATGTTTCATTATTTTTTCATTACATCTTCATATACTTTCATAATATGAGATGTCAGACTCACAGGCCTATAATTACTTGCCTCTAGTCTTGAACCACTTTTGAAAGTAGGAGTAATATATGCTAATTTATGCTCATCATAAATCTTGCCTGTATCTATACTTTGCCTTAATAATATTGCTAGCGGCTTGCGATTGAATGAACCACTTTCTTTAACAATATGGCAGGTACTCCATCTGGTCCTGCTGCTGATCCATTTTAATTTCATTAATAGCCTGCACAATATCGGCTTCTGTAATATCTATATCTGATAAGTATTCAGTATTTTCATCTCTTATTTCTGTATCATTATCTTCATTGTCAATTCTAGGTGTAAATTCACTCTTATATCTTTCTGCTAATATGTTACATATTTCCTTTTTTTCATTCGAATCCCCTTCAATTCTTAGAGGGCCTATTTCTACTCTTATTTTATTCATCTTTTTTTGCATATGAATAAAAATTTTAGGTTTTGCTTGATATTTTGTAGTGTCATTTCTTCTAGGTTCCATTTTTCATTTTCTTTTGATTGTATAATCTTTGTTCTGCATTTTCTATCTTACTTTTTAGTTCCATCACTTTCCATGCATTCTTTTCTTTTGCAAGAACTTTTTGCAAGGGAGGGGAAGGGGGAATAAAAGAGGGAAGTAGGGGAAGGAGAAATAAAAGTGGGAGGGGGGGATATGATTGATTGACTGAGCAATTTTATTGACAGGAGAAATGAATTAGAATTCGATGCGAAGATTGACCCAGGGGCAACTGCTGTATTTGAGGATATTATGATGATTCATTGAAGCTTTTTATAATGAGTGATTGAGGTCTTTTTATAAGGATGTAGTTGCATTTTCGTTTGGATCCGCTGATGATCAGTTCAAGAGATTTTCCACTCATTGTAGCGTTTATAATGATCGATTTCAGAGATTTCCCACTCATTGTAGCATAATTTTATAATGATCGATTTAAGAGATTTGCCACTCATTGTAGCATTTATCTTACAATGATCAATTTGAGAGATTTCCCACTCATTGTAGCGTTTATAATGATCAATTTAAGATATTTTCCACTCATTGTAGCATTCAACAATGACAAAACCTTTATATAATGAGTTATGGTGCTTGGTAATCACTCACTGTAGCTTGATATGATGAGTTTCGGAACTTTTAAGGTAAATTATTGTTTTTTTTTTACAATGACTAATTATGGAGTTTTATAATGATCACTTCTCTCTCTCTCTCTCTCTCTCTCTCTCTCTCTCTCTCTCTCTCTCTCTCTCTCTCAGTTCAGTTTCAGATGAATCCTAAATTGTGATAATAATAATAATAATAATAATAATAATAATAATGAAAAATTTGTTTTCTCAATGAGAGTTTATCATTATTATTATTATTATTATTATTATTATTAACCATAACATATCGAGCCTACAATGTCATTAATAACAAATAACAATCAATAACAGGAGACAAATATACACACAAATATACAAAGCCCTACAAATCACAAGCGCTTCTAAAGGGGCGGGTACTGCCGCGTGCATTCGACTGCCGTGTATATTAGATCGTGTAAATAGTGGGACTTCTCGTGTTCTTGCCGTGTCAATACTCGGCCGGGAAGTTGGCAACACAGATCTTTCCTCTCTCTCTCTCTCTCTTTCTCTTTCTCTCTATCTTTCTCTGTCTATCTCTCTCTCTCTCACTTTTTTGAAGATTGGTTTCATTTGGAGATAAGTAAATGCTCAAAGTTTCTCTCTCTCTCTCTCTCTCTCTCTCTCTCTCTCTCTCTCTCTCTCTCTCTCATAATGTTTTTGAAGATTGGTTTCACTTGGAGACAAATAAATGCTCAAAGTCTCTCTCTATCTATCTCTGTATTTACCTGTCTCTCTCTCTCTCTCTCTCTCTTTCTCTCTCTCTATTTATTTCTCTCTCCCTCTCTCTCTCTATTTATTTCTCTATCTATCTCTCTCTCTCTCTCTCTCAAACAGACACAATGTCTCTGAGGCGCAAAAAGATTCTGACTGCTTGCGAGCGAAAGAAACATAATATTATCTCAGCTCTCTCTCTCTCTCTCTCTCTCTCTCTCTCTCTCTCTCTCTCTCTCTCTCTCTCTCTCTCAGACGCATTGTCTCCAAGACGCAAAAAAAGAAAGAAAGAAAAAAAAAGGAATCGTCTACAAAAGGGGGCTGTTTGCAAGCAAGAGAAAAATAAAATTATCGCAACTCACTCTCTCCCCTTCCTCCCCCTCCCTCTCTCTCTCTCTCTCTCTCTCTCTCTCTCTCTCTCTCTCTCTCTCTCTCTCTCTCTCACAGCAGCAGTAGCACGTCCAAAAAACACGACGATGATCGGGCAGACTCTCAAATAACAGGGATGTGGATTTGAAAAACGACCAAGATTGTCGGGTCAACGAGTGCTACAACTGTGGAGTTTCGCGATTTATGTAGTTCCCCCCTCCGCAACTTTCCCCCCACCCTACCACTTTAACCAGCACCACCACCACCACCACCACTGCTGATACTGGTGGGGAGGAAGGACAGAAAGAGAGAGAGAGAGAGAGAGAGAGAGAGAGAGAGAGAGAGAGAGAGAGAGAGAGAGAAACTGAGCGTATGTTTACCCCTAAGTGATACCAGTTTTCAAAAACAGTGTGTGTGTGTTTGTGTGTGAGAGAGAGAGAGAGATAGAGAGAGAGAAAGAGAGGTACTCCTCCAAGACAATGAGAGAGAGAGAGAGAGAGAGAGAGAGAGAGAGAGAGAGAGAGGAATGTACTGTAATGCCATGGAAGGGGTGCATAGACAAGGCAGTTTTGGGTGGGTTAGGACACTGAACTGAACTGAGGTGGGAGGTTGTTTTGGGGTATATTGTCATGGATGGGGGCTTTAGGAATGGGATGGGGAATGTATGAAGGCATGGGAGACAGAAAGAAAGATGAGGGAATGGATGGGGCCACCTAAAAACGACCCTATGTAAATGAAAGTAAGATTGGGAATCCACCAAAACATGATGAGTGGGCTACAGTCCACGTCCAAGAAGGGAGACACCATACCCCATTCAGAAGGGTATCGGATACCCCCACCCACCTGAAGGAGGGTACAACAGGCACGCCCCGGGGCCCTTATGTAATGCCCTTGTCTGAGAGCTATTAATTGAAAGGATGACAAAGTTATTTAGCGGTATTTCAAGGGCAGAGCGAGAGGCTGACATCTCGTCCTGACAGAACATAAGTTTGTTGTCATCAGTCTGGGCGAGAATGTTGGCAAGAAAGAGATCGAGGAGAGAAAGAGAGAGAGAGAGAGAGAGAGAGAGAGAGAGAGAGAGAGAGAGAGAGAGAGAGGTGTTCTCAAAAACAGACTACATCTAAAGCTAAGTAAAGTTAAAGAAGGTGGTCAGCCAAGTGATGCTACTAGCTGCTCTTCTTAACAAGCAGTTATTGCTATTGCAATGTACTAGGTGGTGAGTAGACTATGGTGGGTCACATTCAGAGCTGATATGGCTAGCAGCTTCATTTCCACATAACTGAAGAGATACACTGGATAATAATTATGCAGTCATATGAACTATCTATCTATATATATGTTTGTGTGTTTATATAGATATATAGATAGATTTAGAAGCAGCTGATTCACACAGGCATAGCGAGAAAGGCAGCATGATGTTTGCAAAATGTACAAAGGGATTATTGTGCTGAATCTTTGCTGTGGAAAAGAGTGTGAGCATTGCATGCACTGAATCGTTCAGATGAATTGCTTGCAGAGTATATGTGGCCTAGGAGGATGTACTTCAGAGGAATATGCTGGCATATAGGCACCAGGGGGCCATACACAAACAATTTATAGACACCCATGATGGGATGTTACCCCTGTACAGCCGATCACGGGCACTCAGTTGCCCAAAAGGCCTCCTATGAACAGTCCAAGAGGTTATAATAACACCTGTACTTCAGAGGTGTATGCTGGCATAGAGACACCATGGGGTTATATGACACCCAAGACAGGGTGCTACCTTTGCAGAGCTGGTCACAGGCACCTAAGTTACCCAGAGGGCCTCTTTTGAATACCCGAAGCGGTAAGCATCGCCACCTAGAAACCGACCCTAAGTATTCACCAAGAGTCAGATCCCACGCACTCCCCTCCAGCAGGAGAAGGAATATGCGAGCGAATGGGAACAAGGCAAGATGCCCACAAACGTCACACACACCACTGCCCCCAGGCGACGCGAGAGCTTCTGGTGAAGACCGCGTAACAACCCTTCCGAAGTCCCTGGGGCTTCGCCCCTGCGAGCCACGTGCTATACGTAGGTGCCGACATCTGCGTATGTGCAGTCTTGTATATTATATAGTCCATATATATACTATATATATACATCTTTTCAAACATAATCACTTTTTTGAGGTTATTTTCAAACACGGATGGATACAAAACTTCATGGAACTATAAACAAAACCCTACGTAAATCCCATGCATATTGTGTTGTAATTTAAACATTTAATCTCCTATAAATCTACAATTCAATCCTCGCCTTTCCATATATCTAAACTGTACCTACAGAGCTTCGATCCCCAAAAACTCTGTCCAACCTTTACTCCCTTGACCAATCATGACTCGGAATCCGGAATTTGAAACGAAAAGGTCGTAAAGCCAGGTTGTAAGTTTACGGTCGCCCGAAGGTGTCGTAAGTCGGGGAAACAGCTGTCGCGACAGAGAGTAATTGGAACAGAAGAAAGAAGTCTGAATTTTCCACCAGAGACTGACGCACGAGAATCGGGAAACCTCCAACGATACAAAACTGTGAGGTTTTCTGAGTGTCGATAATATTTGCAAATAAAGATAATCTTAGTGACTCTTGAGAGTAAAACCATACATAGGATGAGGGTGCAGGGAACACAGAATAGACTCCATAGCTTGGAGGTGACTGGGAAGCAGCTAACAATTAGTCAAGCAATTAGATAGTAAGATGTAACATACAACACATGAAATTAAAGAGCCAGTGTGTTTACGTCACTCTTCCCGAGCTGAATAAGCACCTCAAATCTCATTTAGATACAGCTTATATTTGAAAACCTATCTCCACTCTTCTCTCCTACTTTTGCATCCATGTCCCCAAGCTGCACAAACTTCTCTATTCTCTCTTAGACAACCAGTGTTTCAGGAAACTTTCCCCTTCTCCATTCACCATCCAGCTTTTGCATTAATGCCCTCCAGCAAAACTCACCTTTCTAACTTTTGCATTAATGTCCCCAAGCTGCACAAACTTCTCTATTCTCTCTTAGTCAACCAATGTTTGAGGAAACTTTCCCTTTCTCCATTCACCACCCAACATTTGCATTAATGCCCTGAAGCCAAATACCACAGAACAGTCAAAGTTCAAGGGACTTACCTGCAAGGACAAGGTTAAGGGGCGGCGAGACAACCTTCCGTGTTCCCATCTCGAGGACACATCTGTACTGGCTACTGACGTCTACTTTCGACACCTGTGGGAAGGTAGAGGGGTAGATTTGATTATGCCACAAGTAGATGAAAGGAAATCTTGAGTGGATTCTGTCCAATGTATTCTACTGAGGTTTCTGTGTATGAAGTTATATGACAGGTAGATGAAGTGAGGTAGAAATAGATGGCATTACTGAAGATGGAAGTTTCAGGGTAAAAGTAGAGAGAGAGAGAGAGAGAGAGAGAGAGAGAGAGAGAGAGAGAGAGAGAGAGAGAGAGAGAGAGAGAGAGAAAGTTATTACATATAAAACTGTGAGCCTGGGGACAGAACTGTCTGAAAAGGAAAGGGAAGTGGAAGAGAATATTTACATATACTGAAACTTGCCAGAGAGAGAGAGAGAGAGAGAGAGAGAGAGAGAGAGAGAGAGAGAGAAAGCACAACTCCTCCCCATCAAGCACACATTTGCCTGGACACAGCAGACACCAGACACACACACATACATACACACACACACACAAAAAGAAGTCCATTACTAGAGGCAGGCAGATAGAGAGAGGAAGGGAAACTGACTTTGATATCTCCGCTTTCAAAAAAGAAAGCTCTGAAAAAGGGGGGAAAGTTTTTCCACTAGCAACAAATCCCGAACACTTTCCCCCCTCCCCCATTCAAAAACTTTCAGTTGCAAAGGCAATATGGACGAGGTGGGGGGGGGCGCATAGCCCGCGATAGCTGATGCAACTGTGAGGTGCAACAGAAATATGGAAAAGATTTTTGCAGAACTAGAAGTGGTATTAGGACTTTCATTTCTGAGAAAGCTTTTATTGAAGTGAAAGTAATTTCTTTTCGTTTTTTTCATGCATGAATAATATTCATATTCATGTTTTCATTGTTACTAAGAATTCCATAGGAAGCTTTCAAGGGAAGATGTTTGTGGTTTTATTTTTATTTTCATGTGTGCTCAAACATACATCAAGATCTTATCATTTGTCAAAAAATTAATGTTAAATAATGAAAAATATATTTAAAAAAGGTCTTTAAGGGTATATGACATCATTATGAAATGTCTTGTGGACAGAGGACAAACATACATGGCACACAAACGCACAAACAGATCAATTACTAGATGTCACAAACAGTAAATGGAAGTGTACAAAAATCACTGAGATCTCTATGTACATATGTATGGTATATATATATATATATGTTTGTGTGTGTTTGTGTGTGTGTATGTGTGAACACCATAACCTCACAAAACACCAAACGAACATCCAGAAGTCCGTTCCAGATTTTCCAGAAATGTCTGGAAAACGCGTTTCAAAGTGACAGCCTCATTTGTAAAAAGATTTACAAACGGAATATGACAAAGAGAACTTCTAGGAATTGGAGAGACTTTGATAACTGTTCCAACCTTTCTTGAGGCAAATCTTTTCCTTAACTCCAACAATAAAGATATTTGAGTTTGAAAAGAAATATATATACATTTATTTTTGTGGTTATCTCCCGTTCTCCCTACATGGACACGCCACTCCATTATAATATTGATTTTAATTTGAGGAGGAAAAATGGGGGTTTTAAACTCTGTTATTTCCCGTTCTTCCCACATGACTATGCCACTCCATAATATTTTCTTTTAATTTGAAGAGGAAAAATGGGGGTTTTAAACTGTTATTTCCCGTTCTCCCCACATGACTATGCCATTTCAAAATACACTTACAACAGCGTGATTTAAAATGATTCAGGGTCTGTTTCCAGAATACTGACTGCTAAAAACCTGGTAATTAGTCGACTGTGGTGGGTTACATCCAAGATTATATAAAGGGCATAGGGATAGCAGCTTCATCTCAAGAATAATTGACATTATATATATATATATATATATATATATATATATATATATATTTTATATATATATATATATATATATATATATATATAGGGACAAAGATACAAGCCCCAAGCCTTTCTCAACCTTGGCTGCAACCCACAACAATCGAATAGCCACCAGCTACATAATTCTCTGCTCAAGTTGCTTTGAGAATCAAGAAATTTTAAACAAGCAAGGAAAAAAAGCCACTCACTGAATCTGCCATAAATCAAGTTGTTCTGAAAAGAGAGAGAAGAGAGAGAGAGAGAGAGAGAGAGAGAGAGAGAGAGAGAGAGAGAGAGAGACAAATTGGATAAACGCCACTAACATATATATATACTAAAAGTGTTGCAATCAAGTGCGCAAGCACATTTCTCAAGTGTTACAAGACGAATATCACTTGGGTCTTGGAAATTTCGCTACACAAGAGTCTAAGAATAGTTTTGACAGTCGAAATTATGATGAACCTCTCTCTCTCTCTCTCTCTCTCTCTCTCTCTCTCTCTCTCTCTCTCTCTCTCTCTCTCTCTTTCTAACTGTATTCAATATTGAGAGATGCTTTCATACCTCCATTGCTTTCTGCAAAAGAAAATAAATTGACTGAATGATTAAGAACCAGAAAATAGAAAATTACAAACCATAAAATTATCCTCTCTCTCTCTCTCTGTCTCTAATAATAATAATAATAATAATAATAATAATAATAATAATAATAATAATAATAATAATAATAATAATAAAAATTCTTGAAGACATACGGTTCCATTTCTTACATTGAAAACTGCTGGTGTGCAAACGCACATGTGTTTATATACATGTATGTATGTATGTATAAGAGATAGAACACTAACACTTTGATGTTTAAATACAGTATTCTTTGAGAGAGAGAGAGAGAGAGAGAGAGAGAGAGAGAGAGAGAGAGAGAGAGAGAGAGAGAGAGAGAGAGAGAGAGAGAGTCTAGTGTTAATAAAAAATATTATATTCAAAATTTTTATTGTAGTTTTTGAAATGAGAAAGACAGAATAATCACTATCATTAGCATCAAAGCAGCCACGGGGGTCGAAGGAAAGCATGTCAGGCGCAGACTTCTCACAGAATTTTAAAAGATGAAAATAACACCTCCTGAATTAGCATACTTTGCAAGTGTCTGAAATAAATAATGAATAAATTAAAATACTGATTTTAAGGCTTAAAAATGAGTGAAAGCATTGTTTGAGAGAATGAAATGCAAACAGAAATAGTGGAGACTGGAGATGAATAATTGTGATAGAGAAAATGGTAAGGTGGGCTGGCCATGTAGGGAGAATGGGGAATTAACTGCATCCAGAGTTTATAGTTTATAAGACTGGAGGGTGAAATGGAATGGGAGGACCTTTGGTATCTCTGGAGACCCAAGTATTTCTGAACCCTGTACTGGAGACCCAAGTGTTTCTGGAACCTGTACTAGAGACTCAAGTATTTCTGAACCCTGTACTAGAGACCCAAGTGTTTCTGTAACCTGTACTAGAGACTCAAGTATTTCTGAACCCTGTACTGGAGACCCAAGTGTTTCTGTAACCTGTACTGGAGACTCAGGTGTTTCTGTAACCTGTACTGGAGACCCAAGTGTTTCTGTAACCTGTACTAGAGACTCAAGTATTTCTGTAACCTGTACTGGAGACTCAGGTGTTTCTGAAGCCTGTACAGAACGCGTTCACACCAACCTTGCTTATGAGGAGCGAGCCATCCTGCAGGACATAGCTCGAGGCTTCGTTGATGGGCTTCCCGTCCTTAGTCCAAGTGACGTTGGCCACGCCCTTGTTCGTCTTCATGGGACGACAAGGGATCTTCAGGCGGGCGCCCTCCACTGTCACAGTTTCCCTGGGCGGCAGGAGCTCGAAGCCAAAGCCCAGAGCAGCAGCGGAATCTGGAATGGGAAAGGGTTAAGATGTTAAAGGTTGTTCAGACTTGATTCTGGAAGATGTAAGGGACAGTTTTAACTGGAATGGGGAGGAATTAACATGTTAAAGGTTGTTCAAACTTGATTCTGGAAGATGTAAGGGACACTTTTAACTGGAATGTGAAGAGATTAACATGTTAAAGGTTGTTCAGACTTGATTCTGGAAGATGTAAGGGACACTTTTAACTGGAATGTGACGAAATTAACATGCTAAAGATTGTCAAATCTTCATAAGGGAAGAAGTAAGGGTTGGGGGGGGGGTTCTTGCAACTGCATCCCAAAAAATTTTCTGGGAAGACAGAAAGTTGAACCTTGATGGTATATGCCAGTCCTTTCACAGGCAGAAATACCCCAAGGCATTATTCCCACTACATAAATGAGTAAATACGTAAATGAATGATTAAATAAACAAACACATGAATAATTAATGACTTAATCTGTTTGCTGCAAAGCGTCCAATATATTGCCAGCATCAAGTAGTGGATAATGAGAGAGAGAGAGAGAGAGAGAGAGAGAGAGAGAGAGAGAGAGAGAGAGAGAGAGAGAGAGATGATTTGTCTGTCTGCTAGAGTGCTTGAGACTTGGTGCTTGTGGAAGGGCGGAAACTGCCTGCTAATTGGTTGGTTGGGGGGAGAAGGGGGGTGAGAATGATAGCAGCTAAGTTATAGTTCTGATTCTGATAATTATTGTCAGGTATTATTATTATTATTATTATATTATTCTACATACAATCCATAGGAGATAGAGGGTCGAGTATTTGTAGATTATGTGATTCTTATTTATCAATTTATTTTTGAATATTTTCAATATTATATAAAATATTATATATAATATTTTCTATAATTCCACAGAAAAGGGAATGAGAGAAATATGAAAGAAAAAGATAAATTATAAAATACATACACAACAGAAATAGAATGTCATGTGATATGCAAATGAGATAGCCTCATACCAGATGTATACATTTATACATATGCATGCATACAAGCATGAAATATGCATGAATGCATACCAAGAGATAGACATAAACAAACGGGAGCTAAAATTTGACTCACAACAGACACAATAAATAAGAATGATTTGCAATCTTAGCAACATAAGGAGACGGAATGTGAAATGGA
The DNA here is from genome assembly GCF_040412425.1 of Macrobrachium rosenbergii. Classification (NCBI taxonomy): domain Eukaryota; kingdom Metazoa; phylum Arthropoda; class Malacostraca; order Decapoda; family Palaemonidae; genus Macrobrachium; species Macrobrachium rosenbergii. The sequence continues at coordinate 640,244 of NC_089775.1, read as the reverse complement.
TCGTTGCAAAGCAATTGCAAGCAAGCATGCAAGCACTGCAGTGCTTTTGTTGGTTTGAAGGTTTATTATGATTGTGTATTTCGTCTGTGTCTGTCCATGAAATTCATGAATAATCTATATATATATATATATATATATATATATATATATATATATATATATATATATATATATATATATATATATATATATATATATATATATATTTACAGGTCATCCCTGAAGAAGGTTACACGTGGGTGAAACAGCTGTCAGGCTCTCGGTAATAAATATAGCAATATTGCAGATGTTTTTCACGATTGCTCCCGAGACTGAAAAACCGCTGGGAAATGTTTTTATTTATTTATTTATTTTTTTTTTTTTTTTAGTTTTTCCAGCGTTGGTAATCGAAGAGATTGATAGAAAAGATTCAGGAGAAAAAGGGTATTCTTGAGGTATATAGAGGAAGTCGATATTGAATGTGTGTGTGTATATATATATATATATATATATATATATATATATATATATATATATATATATATATATATATATATATATATATATATATATATATAATACATCACTTGCAGGCTAAAACTATTGCAAATATCAATCTCAATGAAGCAATACCGTGATAAAAAATCTACCCATTTGTTCCACGCCCCCAAAAAATAACAGACAAAAAAAAAATAAAAATAAAAAATAAAAAACAAAAAAAAAATTACTGGAGAACTGAACGATTTCATCCCAGAAAACATATATAAAAAAACCATATAAAATACAGACGTCAGAATTTGATTTCCTCAGAGCATACCCGCAAGGCCACGCGTGCATGCTGGCGCGCGCGCGCGCGCTCGCGAAATCAATTCATACGCGAGAATAAGCTCTTGGGCAAAAAACGTTATTGAATCAAATCTTATTTTCCTTAAATAAACGCCTCTGGTTTGCGGGCGCCCTGGAGGCAAGGCGCGCAAGCACGCACGCACGCACGCGCGTATGAACTTCATATTCACTCAGGGGCTGGAGGGAAGGTGTGGGCATGTTTCGAATTTTGGGCATTTAAATTTTAAAAAAAGGGGTTTCTTTGGCAGTGTATAGAAAACGGAATGGGGGTTTAATGATTATTTTTAGGGGTAGGGGGATTATTTTTAGGGGTAGGGGTTTTTTTTTAGGGGTAGGGTTTTTTTATTAAGGAGGAGGAGGAGGATGGGGCAGACAGATATATATTTTATATATATAAATATATATATAAATATACATACATATATACACATAAATATATAAGTTCACATTCCCCCTAACATCCACCACCCAAGAACGCAGTGCACCTCAAACAATTAACATCACAAAGAAACAACAGATAAACAACAGATAAACAAAAAATAAACAACAGATAAACAACAAATGAACAAAAAGCAAACAAGGAATCATTAGTCTTGCTAGGGCTGGAGAATACTGGAGAATATAATTTCTTTTTCATCTTCAGACAAAGCGCCTGCCAAGGCAAATTCAATTATAAATGTTTTCCTGAGATATTGATGTGTATTACATTTCTCTCTCTCTCTCTCTCTCTCTCTCTCTCTCTCTCTCTCTCTCTCTCTCTCTCTCTCTTTTCTCTCTCCTTTTCCGTGTGCCAGAACTCAAAAAAGATGGTGTAAATGCTCACTCCATTTGAGAATGAGAGAAATTTCCACCCCATTTCTCTCTCTCTCTCTCTCTCTCTCTTTCTCTCTCTCTCTCTCTCTCTCTCCTTTTCCGAGTACCAACACTCAAAAAAGATAGTTTCGACGCCAACTCCATTCGAGAATGAGAGAAATTTCCATCCCATTTCTCTCTCTCTCTCTCTCTCTCTCTCTTTCTTTCTCTCACTCTCTCTCTCTCTCTCTCTCTCTCTCCCTGTCGGAGAAGTCGAGGCAACGGCGCTAATCGCATTTGAATAGAAAAAAAATGGAAAATTATCCGGCCATTTGAAATAGTTGGCCAAAGTTCGACTCGCTAAAGCACAGTCTCTGAAAAGCTCACCGTTGCATATCAATAAAGTGTCAATACACTTCAGCATGTGCAGTAAAGTGCCTTTATTGCACTTCACTTCAATGAGCGCACAATAAAGTGTTCTTGTATCTCACCCGCAGTTCAATATCTCTGCGAGGACGTCGGCCAATTGGAACTTTTTGAAAGTTCAAGCGATGATGCAATGCGTGGCTGCCCTGGAGCGACTGGCTATGCGTTTTTGATGATTTATTTATATTTTTATCTGTTTTGTTGTTATTTCGTTCATTTATCTCTCTTTTTGGGTAATTGGTATCTCTTTTTTCTGTATTTCCTACTGCCATCTGTTGGTTCTTGCAAATGAACTTTGCAATGTGCTCTGGAAGCTTTCGAGTTCCCCCTTTGTTCCATAGAAAAAGGGTTCTTCATCTTTTGAATAATAATAATAATAATAATAATAATAATAATAATAATAATAATAATAATAATAATAATAATAAAAAATTCTCTCACAGAAAATAACACAAAAAAACCAGGCATTTATTACAAGCAACAAAAGATTAGATGACAATAAAAATAAATTTAAATAAACAGTTTATTTCCCTGTACTGCCAAGCTTAGGAACTGCAGTGACTGTACAGATAAAGTAGAAGTAAGGATATATTTATAATTAAGTTAGAAGTGGAACAGATAGAAAGTAATAGGTCATGAATTACGATAAAAATAGAGGGTATGTTTACATATATTGTGTGGTGTGATTGCCTGAGCTAACCTAACCTAACCTGACCTTAACCTAACCTGACCTAACCTAACCTTGCCTGACCCAACCTTAGCCTAACCTGACCTAACCTAACCTTAACCTAACCTACTTATGAAATGTAGATTGATATTCCACTGAGACTTTGTAAATTCTCTTAATTTAATTCTTTTCATATTCAACCATACAATTTTACAATATTTACATACCAATAACAGCTCAAAAGATGCATAAGATTTGAAAAAATAAACAGAACGCGAAAATTAAAAAAATTGAACAAGTACACACGCACACAAAAATAAAGTACCAGCGTTCGCCGCCCCACTCCGGCACTGGGGGACTGGGAGGCTTGGCAATTGAAGCCAGGCGCACGAGAGACATGGAACGTATGATATATGTGACAATCCTCTTTGGCTGATTGCGCTGACACCAAAACACAGCTCTTGTGCTCGCGAGCGAGAGAAAACAATTTGCTTGCGCGTCGAAGGGACTTCTTTTTGTCTGGGCGTGCAAGCAAGATGTCGTGGTATGCCTGCATTAAGTTTGTGCCTGTCTGCTTGTGTCTGTGTGTTAGTCTGTCTGATTGCTTTAGCTGGGAGGCATTCTGGAGGGGGGATCTAAAAATAATAATAATAACTATTACACCAGGCACAGCCATCCAGACCTCATCTAAGTCCCCCCAAACAAACAAAAGGCACAAACGAACAAAGAAATTTCGAAACAACCAGACCAATTAGCAGAGTGAACGCGTGTGTCTTCTGTGGGTAAAATCATTCCTAGCAATTCCTAGCCATTACATTCCAGAAATTCCAGAAATTCCAGCCACTGCACGCTTTTTTTTAAAAAGCGTATGTACGAACACGTAACATTGCATTTTGCAATTCCGTGACGACGAGAGATTCCGTCTTGTGATCCGATCTGTAACTGGGAATCATTTTGTATCTGTCATCAACGAGGAGCTCGGGTTCGATCCCAGAGTGGGAATGGGAATGGGGATGGGAATGGTGTGGTGGGTTGGGTTATAATTCCAGTGGGCCTGTGTTTGATTTAGGGTTGGTTCATAACAGGATTCTGAGTCCACACTGCAATCAAACATTTCATAAACATGTCAGCAACGTGTCACATATATGTCACAAACAAGTTGAACAAAGGTCATCAACTTGTTGGCAACTTGCCACATATATGTCACAAACATGTTGAACACAGGTCATCAACTTGTTGGCAACTTGTCACACGTCACAAACAGGTTGAATACAAGTCAATAACTTGTTGGCAACTTATGGCATACATATCACAAACAGGCTGAATTATCCAGCTCTGGCCGAAGATTCATTCTTCACCTATGGTCATTAACTTGTTTTCAACATGTTTGTAACATGTATGCAGTAAGTCACCGACATGTTTATGACAAAATTTCCTGTGATGTAGGAATTCTGATGTGCTTATCTAAACGTAAAAGTAGAATGTATTATTATTATTATTATTATTATTATTATTATTATTATTATTATTATTATTATTATTATTATTATTAGTGTCCGGGGAAAGCAAGAAAAGTTTAAAGAATACACAACCACCAACTAATTAACATACGACAAAGCTAAATGATTTAACACACTTGTCTTCTAAAGCGACCAAACCCAAAATGGTCCACTCACTCTCACCTAAATTGAGGACCAAAACTATTGGCCCCTTTTTACGAAATAAAAAAACACAAACATTAAAAAAAAAACACAAACAGCAAGGCAGTTCATTACAGCAGCTTCCTGTGACAGGTGTTTGTGACACCTGGAAAATACCTGTGAATAATGGGGCTGCTAATTAGCCGCCCCCCCCCCCACCAGGTGACGTGATGGTGTTCCCTAGGGCAGGGTGTATGAGCCAGACTTCATTTGAAATATTTGTTATTTATATATATATATATAATGTATACAAACATATATATTTATTAATAATCTATATCAACAAACAGAGAGAGAGAGAGAGAGAGAGAGAGAGAGAGAGAGAGAGAGAGAGAGAGAGAGAGAGAGAGAGAGCATCACTGAATACTAAACTCACATCCACAGTGAAAAAGCATCAAACTTTCAATTTCTGTTAAATTGTAGCTAAAAACTCGGCCCTCTAACATACGGTATGTGAATTCGAATCACATTTCCCTCTGTTTGTGCATTGTTTGTGCCTCTGTTTGTGGCTTTGTGACTGTTTGTATATTGTTTGTGAATTAGTTTGTACACTGTTTGTGCATTATTTATGAATGTTTGTGACTCCTCTTGCAATGTTTGTGAATCTGTTTGTGCACGGACTGTGACTGTTTGTTAATTATTTGTGACAAAGCAACAAACAATGCGGAAACAAAGTTACAAAAATGCACAAACACATTCACAAACGAAACACAGAGAGTTACAAACAATGCACAAACACATTCACAAACAATGCACAGTCACAAAAAATTCATAACTACACAAACCATGCATAAACACATTCACAAGCAATGCACAAACAGTCACAATCAATGCAAAAACAGTAAAAAAAACAATAAATCATATAGGTAAACAATATACACACAAAATCACAATGCACAAACAGTCACAAACAACTGATTATACAGATAAACAATGTACAAACAAAATCACAAGCACAGCCACAAACAGTCACAAGCAATAGAGCACAAGAAACTTCACTAAACTAATTTTTTTATTTTTATCTTTGTCTTAATCCCCAAGTCTTTATTGGGTTTTGTTTTCTTAACTTTATCTTTGTTTATTTTTCATATTTTTATTTTTATTTTAATATATTTAATATTTTACTTTTGTTTAGTTTACGTAATTTATTATTATTATTATTATTATTATTATTATTATTATTATTATTATTATTATTATTATTATTATTATTATTATTATTAGTTTTCATATTTATATTTTTTAAAAATTAATATATATAATGTTTTACTTTTGTTTAGTTTTATTATTATTATTATTATTATTATTATTATTATTATTATTATTATTATTAAAAATATAAACACTTACAAAACAGTTTTCAAATTCCATTAATCTGTTAAACAAAAAATTCTATTAAGAAACAAATAAACAAAAAATATATAAAAAAAAAATACAAAAACAAATAATATAAAAGAATTAAAAGTCCACATCTACTACCAACTCAATTGTCACTCAGGTCTGTTCAACTGCAGCAAATACACTCATGAACAAAAAAAAACAAAAACAAAGCATAGAAACATCGTCCACGTCCCTTAATTGGCTGGAGAAGTCTAACGCACACAAAGGCTAATTGTTTTTGTTCGAGCGCTCCCAAAAAAAAAAAAAACAATAGCGTTCGGTTGTCACAAAACAAAAAAATGTTTGCTTAAACAACCGTTTTTCGTTTCCCTCCCCGAGCTATTGAACGAGTCCGTGATTCGAGGTGCCAATTAGGAAATATAAAAACTCTTTTTTAAGCGGAAACTACAGGAACGTTTTCGTAATTAGTGTTTTTTTTTTAATACGAATTACGAAAAGAAGTGGAATTTCGTTCACACGGATGAAATTAAGGGTGGGAATGAGCGTCTCTGATACGAAAATAAGTGGGAATTCGTTGGAATAGAGTCCTGGAATTGAAACGAGCGAAAGAAAATGGAATTTCGTTCAGAAACCTTCTTAAATTAAAGGCGCCAAATGAGATTCTGAAACGAAAATAAATGGGAATTCGTTCGAATAATTCCCACCTTAAGAATTAAATACATAAGAGACTACAGCACGAAGTGATATGAAATTTAGTTCATAAACCTTCTTAAATGAAAGGCGTCTTATGAGATTCTTAAACGAAAAGAAATGAAACTTCGTTCACAACAAAACTCAATCGAGATCTGAGGTCTGTCAAGTACATTGGACGCGAAAATATAAATAAAAAATATATTAAAAATAAAATCAAAATAAAATTCGTCACTTTGCAATAGATAATTGAAGATAATAAAGAAAGATAATTAAAGATAATCTAATTTGGAATATTTATCTGTAGACAGAAAGATAATTAAAGATAATAAAGAAAGATAATTAAAGATAATCTAATTTGGAATATTCATCTGTAGACAGTCTAAGATAATTAAAGATAATAAAGATAAAAGATAATCTCAGATGAAAAATTTATCTGTAGACAGAAAGATAATTAAAGATAATAAAGAAAGATAATTATAAAGATAATCTAAGACGGAAAATTTATCTGTAGACAGAAAAATAATTAAAAATAATAAAACAATAAAGATAATTAAAAAAACGATGAAATAGACAAACGTGGAATATATTCACTTACCCAGTGATGACATTGTAAAAATAACACATTAAGAACGAGAGAGAAAGTTGATAATTCCGGACGAGAAAACGGGAATATCGGGAATAGAGGTGGGAGACTAAAACATTACCAATAAATATATGTACGAATTGTAAACAAAAAGTGGGAGACTAAAACATTACCAATAAATATATGTACGAACTGTAAACAAACCTGGATTAATATTAAATCATGTATTGAATTATTATTGTAAAAAAATACACGTTTATTACAGTTCATAACTGTTTAAGAATAAAATAGGAAGAGTAAAATATTCTTTTTATATATATAAAAACAAAAGTAAACAGCCCAACGGAGTGGCATTGTACGCATGACTCAATTGCCTTCTCCAACAATTTGCTGTGATGAGAGAATATGACACAGCAATCATTTTATGCAATGTAAACGCACACACACAAAATGGCTATGACCCACAACAGTCGACTAAAATTATGTTCACTTAGTTTTAATTTTGAGGTTTTACTGTATATATGTATATATATATATATATATATATATATATACATGTATATAGATTAATGCTTTTTAAAGTGAGGCCCTTGAATAGAAGAAAGAATAAACTCTTGGAAAGGAGAGAGAGAGAGAGAGAGAGAGAGAGAGAGAGAGAGAGAGAGAGAGAGAGAGAGAGAGAGAGCACAGCAAGCCCCACGTAGTATCCTTCTGCCCCATGTACATCACAGATGACAAGGTAGAACCCGCTCGGTTACATTCCGAGCTATTTTGGTGCCCAATGCAAATACCCCCATCTGGAAATAAATACAGTGGGCTCCGCTTGCGAGGAGGAGGAGGAGGAGGAGGAGGAGGAGGAGGAGGAGGAGGAGGAGGAGGAGGAGGAGGAGGAGGAGGAGGAGGAGGAGGAGGAGGAGGAGGAGGAGGAGGAGGGATTGGTTTACCAGCACGTAGAAGAAGGAGAGGGATGAAAAGGGGTGATAAATGGAGGCGTAAGGTGAATGTGGTGAATGGGAGGAGGTATAGGAAGTGGTGTAGAAAGATATCTCTCTCTCTCTCTCTCTCTCTCTTTCACGATTGATCTACCTTTTCTCTCTCTAACTGAAGAGAAACTGTCAGGTTTCTGGGGAAAGGGTACCTTTGGTTAAAATTATTTTTCCCGAAAAGGGTACCTTTGGTTAAAATTGTTACTTTTCTGGAAAAGGGTACCTTTGGTTAAAATTGTTATCTTTCTGGAAAAAGGGTACCTTTGGTTAAAATTGTTATTTCTCTGGAAAAAGGGTACCATTGGTTAAAATTGTTATCTTTCTGGAAAAGGGTACCTTTGGTTAAAATTGTTATTTTTCTGGAAAAGGTACCTTTGGTTAAAATTGTTACTTTTCTGGAAAAGGGTACCTGTGGTTAAAATTGTTATTTTTCTGGAAAAGGGTACCTTTGGTTAAAATTGTTATCTTTCTGGAAAAAGGGTACCTTTGGTTAAAATTGTTATTTCTCTGGAAAAGGGTATCTTTGGTTAAAATTGTTATCTTTCTGGAAAAAGGGTACCTTTGGTTAAAATTGTTATTTCTCTGGAAAAAGGGTACCTGTGGTTAAAATTGTTACTTTTCTGGAAAAGGGTACCTTTGGTTAAAATTGTTACTTTTCTGGAAAAGGGTACCTTTGGTTAAAAATGTTATTTTTCTGGAAAAGGGTACCTTTGGTTAAAAATGTTATCTCTCTGGAAAAGGGTACCAATGGTTAAATCTACCTTTTTCCTCTCTAAGTGATGAGAAACTTTAATTTTTCTGGAAAAAGGTAACTTTGGTTAAATCTACCTTTTTTTCTTCAATTCCAGACAAACTATAATATCTCTGAGCTGAATAACTTTCTGGAACTTACCCAATAATATCCCATTCCTCAGAAAACCTTGAACACATTTCCAAAACCCCAATGTTTCTAAATGCACATTAAATCTGACTCCAGTTGCTTAATTCCAACTTCATTCCCACTGAAATCATTCCCAGAACGTCGGATTATAACTCAGATTTGAATTCTGAGATTCCCACTTTCCACTACACTGCCAGGAGTTTAATTTACTAAAGAAAGGCAACAGGTCACATTGAGCCCAAGAACACTATCCACACGAGTGACCTAATCCCCGTACAGAGTCATCTCTGCAAGGGGATTCTCTTCCACGTAAATCCTTCCAGATTGTTTCTTAAATCCCTAATCGGATTAGGTGATTTTAATCAACTTCAAGGGGATCACTGGACTTAATCGTGTAAATCAAGAAACACGCACAAAATTATTGATGTATTGTTTTGTAATACTTTACAGAAGGAAAACTTTGTTATAGGTTGAGAGAAATTGCGTTTTTCTCTTTTCCATTTTTTTGATTTAGTGAAAAATCAACTAATATTCTGGGTTTGGGCTGCCAGTTCGGTACCTTTCTGGCTGCGACCCACAACAGTCCACTAGCCACCACTTGATTCAGACCCTGCTGGTTCCAGAGAGAGAGAGAGAGAGAGAGAGAGAGAGAGAGAGAGAGAGAGAGAATTACAACGTCGAGGTATTACAGTTTATGATTATTTATTTACGTTCAGAGGGACCACTAATCTGCCTCTCTCTCTCTCTCTCTCTCTCTCTCTCTCTCTCTCTCTCTCTCTCGTAATGAACCCCTTTCCAAATCCCCCTCCCCCTCTCTCTCCCCCCACCCCTCTCTCTCTCAGGATAAGTATAACTTCATATACCTACCCCAAACGACCAATTTCCAAAACTCAACCCACACCCCCCCTAAACAAGCAACGGGTAACGTAGAAACCACCCCACCCCCTTTCCTAGGGGATGGATAATTAAACCACCCCCTTCCCCTTCCTCCCCCTCCCCACCCTAAAAGCATCATCGCTGGAATATCTGTCCCAACAGAGTTTTTCCAGTGAGAGTCCAGAGGACAGAGTCTGGAAAGGGGGCGAAATTTAGTGTGGTGTTCTTATCAAATTTTGTCTTGGTGTTGGGTTGTGTTCTCTCTCTCTCTCTCTCTCTCTCTCTCTCTCTCTCTCTCTCTCTCTCTCTCTCTCTCTCTCTCTCTATATGCACTCATGCTTCAATCTAATGTGAGATTCTTATGCACGTCTACTTGAGTCATCTGACGAGAACGTATGTAATCTTAATCATATAGCATATAACACGTCCCAGGAGAGAGAGAGAGAGAGAGAGAGAGAGAGAGAGAGAGAGAGAGAGAGAGAGAGAGAGAGAGAGAGATAAAGCTACAGTTCTTAATTAAGTCACGTTTGCAAGATCTGCATTATCATGCAAGGAAAAGATGAAAAAAATTAGCAATTTGTTTAAATTTGGGAGTGACCAAATTATATACATATATACATATACATATATATATATATATAGCTAAGTGGGTAAGGTAGCTATCTACCACTGTATCACACCCAAAAAGGGCCTCTCTCTCTCTCCCCCTCTCTCTCTCTCTCTCTCTCTCTCTCATTACATATAAGGTTAAAGAATTAAATTCCTCTCTCTCTACACTCTTGATGTTTCAGGTCAAGTGATTCTCAATTATTTATTTCAGGACAATGATTCTCATTGTAATAGAATTTCAAATTCTCATTTAGATTAATGGTGAGAATTTGAAAGCAGTGATTCTCAGTTTGACATAGATTCTAGGCTTCAAAATGAAATTTGAATGTCCCGGAACAAATGATTCTATATTCTATGGATTATCTAATTCTAAAAATGAAGTGATTCTCACTTTACAGGCTTTAAATTAGTGACAATATTCCACAAGTGATTCCATATTCTCCAGAATCTTTAATTCTGAAAATAAAATGATTCTCATTCTCATTTACTTCACAATTTCCAAAATCAACGATTCTCCAAACCAATGAAATTTGAATAACTCTTAAGATGATTCTTTATTTATTTTAAGCTTTCCAAAACCAAATGATTCTCAAAAACCAGTTCTGAATCATTCTGACCAGATGATTCTCCACGTATTTTAAACTCTTCAAGCCAAACGAATCTCTGATTCTCAAAACCAGCGATTCTCAGTTCTACAGAATTCTTTATGTATGATTCTCAAAACCGGCGATTCTCAGTTCTACAGAATTCTCTATGTATTTTGAGAATCTCTGATTCTCAAAACCAGCGATTCTCAGTTCCACAGAATTCTTTATATGTTTTACATTATTCAAGCCAAATGATTCTCTGATTCTCAAAACCAGCGATTCTCAGTTCCGCAGAATTCTCTATGTATTTTATACCATTCAAGCCAAATGATTCCCTGATTCTCAAAACTAACGATTCTTCCAAAGAATTCCGCTCCAAAAAAATTTAAAAAGAAATAAATTTCCCTCTGCGATATCTAATGACCGCCATTACCCAACCAATGTTTCAAATACCTTTGTCTTCTATTATAAAAATTATTATTTCTTTTCCCAAAGGGGGAGGGGAGTGGGGAGGGGGTATGAGAGAAGGATGCAGGGGAATAGGAGGAGGGATCCTACACCATCCTATTGACGAGGATGATGTGGAATCCTATTCTCTGGAAGTTACAATAGGAATATGTTCAATTTTGATGAATGATGTCATATATATGAATAATTATTTTTTTTTCCTTTGAACATTTAATGAGGAGCAATGGCTGAAGTCTCCAGTTGTCTGGGCAAAAAAAGGTCAATCTGACCTTAATGGACTCAAGGTGATGTCAGGCCATTAAGGTCATTCAGGAGACCTTGGTGGAATAAGGTCAGTAAGGTCGTTTGGGAGAAAATGACCATTTTAGTGACTAAAAGTTACTTTGATTGGAGAAAGGTCAATCTGACCTTAATGGACTCAAAATGAAGTCAGGTCATTAAGGTCACTGGGGTCATTCAGGAGACCTTGGTGAAGCAAGGTCAATAAGGTCATTAAGGAGAAAACTATAATTTTGGTGACTGAAATCTGTTTGACCATTAAAAGGTCACTTACAGTAAGTGAACAGGTCACTGAGATGAGTAAATCTGATTAAAAAAAGGTCACCCAGATGAAAAGGTCATTCAGGAGACCCTGGAGAAAGGTCAAGTGAAAAGAAAGAAGTTATTTTGGGCGAAAAAAGGTCAGTTGGAAGAATAAAACATTAAGTATAAAAAGTGTATAAAGGTCACTGTGGTAACAGACCATTTTGACTGGAAAGGTCATTAGGAAGAATTAGGTCAAAGGTCAAAGTTCAAAGGTCGCAGAAGTGAAGAAGAGGTATTTGAGTGCAAAAAAGGTCATGATAAACAAAAAAATAAAAAAATAAAAGTAAATCAAAGCGAATCTCTCTCTCTCTCTCTCTCTCTCTCTCTCTCTCTCCTCTCCAGCATCCGGTTCTCGATGACGTCATCGACTCGCCGCCCCCCCCTCAAAAAAAAAAAAACCTACAGGTTTCTGACCCGTGATGACTTCCCTCCATAATAATGGAGGCGAGGTTTGGAAAAAGGTGTTTTTTAAATGTTTTTTTTTTTAAGTTTTTTTCTTTTTATTTTTAGTTTTATCATTTTTCAATTTTATTTCTTTCATTATTATAGTTTTATCAGTAAGTTTTTTTGGGGTTGTAAATTATTAAATTTTTTTATGAGGTATAATAGAATATATATATATATATATATATATATATATATATATAAAACCAGGCATCGTTCATGAGGTCTCAATTGGAACATCATCCAGGAAGCTGCGTTCATTAAGTTACTCAGCCAAAACGGATTAAGACACTTGCATGCGAGAAAGCGTTCGGGTTTCGTTCATGAAGACTCAATGGGCATGAGGTTGAGGCTTTGTTCATATGCTTTCAAGTTGGTGACATAAAAACGCTTTGGGATACTCCACCTAAGGAACGTTCAGGCTGCGTTCGAGAGATCCCGGATTACTTGGGATTGTTCAAGAGGTTCCAGACCATGTTTCCAGACCACAGGGGTTCGTTCAAGAGGTTCCAGACCATAGGGGTTCGTTCAAGAGGTTCCAGACCATATTTCCAGACCATAAGGGTTCGTTCAAGAGGTTCCAGACCATATTTCCACCATAGGGGTTCGTTCAAGAAGTTCCAGACCATATTTCCAGACCATAGGGGTTCGTTCAAGAGGTTCCAGGCTATTTGGACCCGTTCAAGAGGTTCAGAGCTGTCTAATTTTGGCCGAAGGTCGATCGACCTTAACCTGAGCCATTCAGGTCAAGGTCTAGACCTTGATTTGCGTCACGTTCAGTCGGTTACAGTCTAGAGAACGCCATACTTAGGCTTCGTTCACTAGCCTGAAACTTCCACGGCGTTCTTGAACAAAGCCGAGACAAAAGAACACACAAATCAAAGAACGTTTTAAAGCAGGAATGACTAAGTCAAGGTCAATCTGAAGGTCGAGGTCACCGAGAATAAAAAAATTAAATTGATTCTGAAAATAATAACAAAAAATTATGGAAATGAGGCACTTAGAGACTGCATAATGTTAAGTTGCTTTTTTTTGCGTTTGCTTGTTGAACGCAGTTCAATTGTCTAATGTTTTTGTTCTGATAAGGAGTCTCTCTCTCTCTCTCTCTCTCTCTCTCTCTCTCTCTCTCTCTCTCTCTCTCTCTCTCTCAGAAACGATAAAAGTTCCTGTCATCTTAAAAGAATCATTATTAGCTCTCTCTCTCTCTCTCTCTCTCTCTCTCTCTCTCTCTCTCTCTCTCTCTCTCTCAAGCTTAAGAAGAATAATCTTTTCAGTAATATTCCAATAATCTCTCTCTCTCTCTCTCTCTCTCTCTCTCTCTCTCTCTCTCTCTCTCTCTCTCTCTCTCTCTCTCTCTCTCTCTCATACTTTTCCTATTCCAAAATGGCTAAATACTTTACCTATGTACCATTTTGAATCAAATATCTTTTCAATAAACATTTCAAAAAAACTTATGAAATCAATTCTAAGTAACAAATTAAAAATGAAACACGAGACTGGGAAAACAGAAGAAGGAGTTCCGGAGTCTGGCAGCTGACGGGAAGAATACTTTCCATAACAATGGTTTTTTATTACTCTTGAAAAATATATCAGTTTGGTTGTATATTGTAAAAAATATATAAAATACGAGAAATACTGTAATTCTATTAATACATTATAATGGAGATTATAATGAACAGGCATGCCCCCATGCCCAGGATTGCTGGGTATACTACTACTAATTCTACTGGCAGAGTAAAATATAAAAAATATATATAAAAAATATAAAAAAAAGGTTTG
>NC_089775.1:603503-618503 GCF_040412425.1 Macrobrachium rosenbergii | reverse complement strand
ACATCTCTGAAGGTAACTGGGAATCTTGGATCTAACTGGGAATCTGGAATACTCAGGAAATGAATTCCAGAGTTACAGATTAGATATCTCAGAAGCTAACTTGGAATCTGGAATAGGCAGAACAGGAATTCCAGATTTACACACTAGATATCTCTGAATCTAACAGGAAAACTGGAACAGGCAGGAGAGAGAGAGAGAGAGAGAGAGAGAGAGAGAGAGAGAGAGAGAGAGAGAGAGAGAGAGAGAGAGATTTATTTCTCAGACAGTAATGTTTAAAAGAACTGCGATAAACATTAAAACTCAAACAAAATTAAAAATAGAGAGAGAGAGAGAGAGAGAGAGAGAGAGAGAGAGAGAGAGAGAGAGAGAGAGAGAGAGAGAGAGAGAGAAACTCACACAACAATAAAAAATAAACATAAAAAATCCACCTTTCCCAAACAAGGCCACTCCTACACAAACCCATAATCTCAACCTCATTACCAAAACAAAATTCAAAAAACTAATTAGCCAACCCCTCCACGATGGAAGCACAGTCTTCCCCCCCCCCAACCCCCCCACAACTATTCCAAACCTTGCAAACAGTCACGAAATGATGAACTCGGGTCAGAAAAACAATATGCCCACACTAATTAGGGTAGATTCATCGCCTGATCCCCAAAATTCCTCGCCGAAGGGACTCTTTGGAAGATGAGACTGCAAATTGAATCAACTTGTAATCTTCTTCGAAATTTGGATCTGGTGAGAGAGAGAGAGAGAGAGAGAGAGAGAGAGAGAGAGAGAGAGAGAGAGAGAGAGAGAGAGAGAGAGAGAGAGAGAGAGAGAGAGTCAAAGTTTCATCTTCATATGTTACATGGGAATTAGGATGCAAAATATATTCTTATGTATTGATGTTTAAATGTATATATAAAAGAGAGAGAGAGAGAGAGAGAGAGAGAGAGAGAGAGAGAGAGAGAGAGAGAGAAAGAGTCTTTCATCTTCACATGTTACATGGGAATTAGGATGCAAAATATATTCTCATGTATTGATGTTTAAATGTATATATACAAAGAGAGAGAGAGAGAGAGAGAGAGAGAGAGAGAGAGAGAGAGAGAGAGAGAGAGAGTCAAAATTTTATCTTCATACGGCACAAGGGGAATCAGGATGCAAAATATATTCTCATGTATTGATGTTTAAATATATATATATATATACACAAAGAGAGAGAGAGAGAGAGAGAGAGAGAGAGAGAGAGAGAGAGAGAGAGAGAATATGCCAATCTCGTCCAATTAGGTTCTCCATTTACGCACGAATCAGGCACCAACCAGGGTAGTTATCGTAGCACAAGCAAGCCTTACCACTCAAGAAGGCTGCACGCAAATGTATTAAAAAAAATTATGTACATTTATTAAAATATTCATCTTTTTATTTTCTAAAAATATTAAATATAAAAGAATACACGGGACGTAATTATATCAGGGCTTATAATGGTGTATTTCTCATTAGTCGAAAGATTGAGAAAAAGATTATTGAGTGATTGATAATTTGCATAATTAATAATTAGGGGAAGGACAAAAATTATTTAGTTCTGTAGACAAAAAAATTATTCTAAATATTCATTTTTGGGAATATTTGTATATTATTTAAGTGAGTGTTTCAAGAGAAAGATTAGGCATATCAGATGAACGTGAATATTTAGAGAAATTATTTTCTATATTAAATGTATAGATTATTATATCTATATATCTATATTATATATATAAATGTAAAAAATATCTCTTGAAAATTCAGAAAATGAACAAAAAAAATTGAAAATATTAAATATAAAAGCGATTATAATTATCAATGCATAAAAATATAATTACGAGAGACACTAATTATGAAATTTGCACTGAACGGAATAATTGGTTCACTATAAAAATATCCTAAGAAGGAAAAACATCCACAAATATACTTATATATTTGAAAAGGAAAAACATTTAGGAAATTAAGGTACTTTTAACATTTCCACAGGACGGGAAATCTTGTAAAATAAATAAATAAATATGTATAAATATAAATACATATATAATAATAATAATAATAATAATAATAATAATAATAATAATAATAATAATAATAATAATAGGATTAATGACACTATCAAAAATGAAATCACAAGAATCAGAGAAAATTATGATAAAAGGAGAATCATGGATAAGAGGAAGAGAAACAGAGAGAGAGAGAGAGAGAGAGAGAGAGAGAGAGAGAGAGAGAGAGAGAGTTCCCAAAAACACGACAAAAGAGACAAAGATCGAAAATGAAAGATTATTATAAATATTAATAATAGGAGGAGGAAGAGGAGGAGGAGGAGGAGGAGGAGGAGGAGGAGGAGGAGGATGGAGGTTGAGGGAGAGGTTGAGGGGAGGGGAGGGGAGGGGGTAGGGAGAGGCCACGCCTGCATCCGTCTCCAAGCTACCCAACATTCAAGGTCAGGACGGACAAGCGCGGAACACGGAGAACGTTCACCTCTCTCTCTCTCTCTCTCTCTCTCTCTCTCTCTCTCTCTCTCTCTCTTCTTGGATATTTGTAGTAATGTTTTATATTCGTTTTTTTTATTTCGGTTTCTGTATATTTTTTTTTTTTTGTATTTTTGTTGAGGGATTCTCTCTCTCTCTCTCTCTCTCTCTCTCTCTCTCTCTCTCTCTCTCACAGACTCAAACTGCATTGACAGTGAGAGAGAGAGAGAGAGAGAGAGATAGAAAAAGAAAAAAAGAGAGAGAGAGAGAGATAACTACATACATCAACAGGAGGAAAGATATTTCTTATAGAGAGAGAGAGAGAGAGAGAGAGAGAGAGTTCTCCATTCATTCACCTTTCATCTCTCCAGCTTAGCATGCTATCCACTATATATATATATATATATATATATATATATATATATATATATATATATATATATATATATATATATATATATATTATTACACCATTTCTTCTAACAAACATCAGAAACTGCAAATCGATGACATCAGCAATTTTCAAAAGCATCAGTACAAATAGACAGCAATTCAAGATAAATACATAATTGAGGCAAAATATAAATATTAAAAAATACTTAGATGCATCAATGAAAGGTTGGAGCTGGAGGTCAATTTGACCCATTTTGACCACCTTACCTTCTCATACCAGGTCACACCAGGTCACAGGAATGTCCCACTGGTACATACCTGTTTGGGAGGAGAGAGAATATGCTGTGAGGTTCTGCAGTTTATGGAGAGACCTGTATGCATATATTTGTGTTTATGTGTGTGAATGTATATATATGTATAAATATATTCATATAAAGATATACATTTACACAGAAAATTCTTATCTAAAAAACAATTTTATACACACAAATAAATTCGTATAAATAAACTGCAGATATTTTTATAAACACCACACAACCACCATACATACACACATACACAAACACACACACACTCACAAACACACAAGCACCACAAACCACAGTAAGCCACATCTGGTGGAACATTCGGAGTTACCAACTCGCGGAATATCCTACGAAAATAGGATATTCCCCTCCTTCTCGCTGTCCACCTCCTCCTGGCGAGTGCTCTGAGGGTTTCCTCGTGTCACACCTTTCAAGGCCTTCTATTCTCACTTTCCTTTCCAGGGCCGAGTGACCCCATCGTGCAGTAGTGGGTCCCAGAAGTCGGCATTTGGACTGAACTTTTTATTTCATTCCATAGACAACAATAATCTTCATATACATATATATACATAGAGAGAGAGAGAGAGAGAGAGAGAGAGAGAGAGAGAGAGAGAGAGAGAGAGAGAGAGAGAAATTAAAAGCATTGTGCTGTGCTTAATGCAGGTCAATTATCGTTCATCGGGCAGCCTTGGTTTAATGGGGCGTCCTTCCCCCCCCTCCCCTCCCCCGCCCTGGAAGCAATTAGTTAATAGATATATTGGTCACTAACTAACATGGAGAGAGAGAGAGAGAGAGAGAGAGAGAGAGAGAGAGAGAGAGAGAGAGAGTTTTCCGAAGATCTCTGGTAACTCAGAGAGAGAGATATATAGTGAAAGTTTAACTACGTTAAGAGAGAGAGAGAGAGAGAGAGAGAGAGAGAGAGAGAGAGAGAGAGAGAGAGAGTTTATTAAGCTTTTAAACCTTACAATGGCCAATAACAACTTTTTTATGGCCGTGCGTGAGAGAGATCATTTAGGCTGGCATGTGTTCTGTTAGGCCTACAACTGTTACTTCGGCGCAGGAAGACCTTGGGGCAGATAAAGAAATAGAAGGACTGTGATTACTCTCTCTCTCTCTCTCTCTCTCTCTCTCTCTCTCTCTCTATATATATATATATATATATATATATATATATATATATATATATATATATATATATATATATATATATATATATATATATATGTATTCTACACATTTACAGAAAGAGAGAGAAAGAGAAAGTGAGGAAAAATTTAACTACGTTTTAAGGAGAGAGAGAGAGACAGAGACAGAGATTTTGCAGTACTAAAACTCCAGTAACCAGAGAGAGAGAGAGAGAGAGAGAGAGAGAGAGAGAGAGAGAGAGAGAGAGATTTTGCAATGTTTTCAGAAACTGCAGTAACCAGAGAGAGAGAGAGAGAGAGAGAGAGACTGCAGTGCTTTCAAAAGCTGCAGTAACTTGGGGGAGAGAGAGAGAGAGAGAGAGAGAGAGAGAGAGAGAGAGAGAGAGAGAGAGAGAGAGAGATTTTGCAATGTTTTCAGAAACTGCAGTAACTTGGGAGAGAGAGAGAGAGAGAGAGAGATTTTGTAGTGCTTTCAAAAACTGCAGTAACCAAAGAGAGAGAGAGAGAGAGAGAGAGAGAGAGAGAGAGAGAGAGAGAAACAACCTCCATTCCCCCAAAAAAAAAAAACCCACAAATGACCACCCTCGCAAGAGAAAAACCCAAGCAGCTCCGGTTGTAACATCTCAACAACCAACAACCCTCGTCCGATGCACAAGCACGGACTTCGCGTGTCTGTCGGACAAGCTGGGGGTTGTAAACACGTCTTCTCGGGTTTCACGAAACGTGCAATCCACATATAGCACCGTCGGACGGACGTTATAATTTAGCCGGGGTTTTTTGTTTCGATTTTTTTTTCCCCACATCTCGCACGATATTTAACCCGACATTAGACTGTTTGAGTTATGTCCTCTTTGCAATATGTATATATTTATGTATTATATTATATATATATACTAAACTTGGTCACAAAAGACTGCAAGGACTTCATTTGTTCATTTTAATTCTACAGCACGATGGGGGCAGATGAGTCCTTGAAACTGATCATATTTTATTGTAGCTTTTGTGAATAAAATGATTATTATCATTACTATCAATATGACAATAATAATAATAATAATTCCGCAAAACCGTCTATCAATATTCCGACAACAAATTCCCACGGCATTAAAAAACGCCGCAGAATTTGTAAACGCACAAGAGAGGAGTTATTTCCAAGATAATCAGAAAGCTGTTGTCACCAATATATCTTCACTAATACACGTATCTAAGACAAAAGCTAAGTTCTCTCTCTCTCTCTCTCTCTCTCTCTCTCTCTCTCTCTCTCTCTCTCTCTCTCTCTCTCTCTCTTCATCTCTTCTTCAGCAATGTTCACTATCTGTAAGAATATATATATATATATATATATATATATATATATATATATATATATATATATATATATATATATATATATATATATATATATATATATATATATATATATATATATATATATATATAAACCTATATACATATCTAAAATTATAATATAAAATTATAAATATATATATAATTCTTCCAATTACCAATTAACTGCCAGGAAAAATATATGTATTTACCAGTGAAAAATTATAATCATCTGGCATATGTGATTCAAATTTGATATATATGTAATTCAAATTTGATAAATATATATAATTCAAATTTGATAACTGAATAAATAAATATATGATATATATAAAGAAAAAATAAATAATGGAATTAAAAACACAATTGAATAATTACAAATAATGAATAACTGGCAATAATTATAATGAGTTAATATAATTATATATATTTATATAATGAGTTAATGAAATAACTTTAAATAATTACAATGAGTTATTTTAATTATGAATAATTATAATGAGTTATTTTCATCATAAATAATTATAATGAGTAAATGAATAATTATAAATAATAATGAGTTAATATAACAATCATGTGTTGTTCATTAATTATAATGAATTATAATGAATGAACAATTGTAAATAATAGCAATAATGAGCCATTATAATTATAATGAATTACAATGCATAAAAAAATTACCAATGAGAATTACCAATAACTTCCTAATTGCAAAAGGACCCGGTAGGATTCCTTAGGACTTGAGTAGGAATCTTTACTGATATCCTACACTTAAACTAATCATACATCCTTAAGAATATCCTACGCTTAAGAAGAGGCGTCCTGGAGACATCCTTCCATCCTTATAAGTATCCTACTGGGATTGAAACACAAGTGGGTTTCAGGAGTCCTATTTTGACAGGGGCGAGGAGATAGGATGGCATCCTAACTAATATGTAGGATGGTGGGTATATATATATATATATATATATATATATATATATATATATATATATATATATATATATATATATATATATATATATATATATATATATTGGGTAATATTTCGATTAATATTTCCTGATTACTTTAAAAGGACAAGAGATAATTGATCAATTATCATAATAAATAATTTATGGATGAAATTATTAATGAGGAAAATTAATTGATCAATGAAATTATTGATGAGAAAAAATAATTGATAAATGAAATTATTATTGAGAAAAAATAATTGATAAATGAAATTATTAATGAGGAAAATAATTCATGAATGAAATTATTAATGAGAAAAAAATTCATAAATGAAATTATTTCTGAGAAAAAATAATTCATGCATAAAATGGAATAATCTGATTCATATAAGATGATAACAGTTAACTGATCAATTATCAGAAAAAAATAATCAACAAAAATTACGAGAGACCAAACTAGAAAAAAATTGGAAAAAAATATGAATTATTAAAAAAACTACTTTAATAGGATGATTGATAACTGATCAATTATCAGAAAAAACAATTAATAAAAATTGAGAGACAAAAATAAAAAAATTGAAAAAGTAAAAGTATAAAAATTATTGAAAGAAAAATATAAAAAAAAAAACAATAAAAAAGTCTGAATTATCCTGCATAGGGGGGGTGGGGTTGGGGGATTATCCAGGTGGGGATAAGGGTTGGGGGAAGGGGGGGGGTACAAGAAACACCTGTGGCACACAAGGAGCAACACCTGTGTTTCCCAATTTGCATAATAACCGTGAGATGAGGAATCAGATGCCTTTTCTGAATTGCTTATTCAAACACAAAGGAAATAGCTGATAGTCATAATTATCATCAATTATTTCTCTAATAATTGTTTGGGATGAGGTTGCAGGCCCTACGGCCTTGCCTAGATACCAGGTAAGTGTTTTAGGTGTCCTCTCTCTCTCTCTCTCTCTCTCTCTCTCTCTCTCTCTCTCTCTCTCTCTCTCTCTCTCTTAAATGGAACGCCAAGAGATTTAGTGACACCAGAAAGTCAATTGAGGTCAACTGGAACGGAGCGTTGAGTCCCACGGAGCGTCACGGAGCATTAATAAGCCCATGTAAGGAGCCCTAAGTAACACGAAAGCATTAAAATGTAACGGCTGAATGAAATTAAGAAATATTGGAAGGGTGGCTGAAAGGAGCATTTAAATAGAGAGAGAGAGAGAGAGAGAGAGAGAGAGAGAGAGAGAGAGAGAGAGAGAGAGAAATATGCGATCAATGGACTCGCAAGTAATGGGATCAATCAGTGTTCTGCTGATGGCGGGGAAAATCTCTCTCTCTCTCTCTCTCTCTCTCTCTCTCTCTCTCTCTCTCTCTCTCTCTCTTCATCTCACTTTCTCATGTAAATGAAATATGCAAATAAGGGGAGACAAACTCTCTCTCTCTCTCTCTCTCTCTCTCTCTCTCTCTCTCTCTCTCTCTCTCTCTCTCTCTCTCATGTGAAATAAATAAATATTTTGGAAATGAGAAAGTTACCATCTTCATCTTGGCTCTGAGACGAGAAAAATAATTACTAACACAAAATAACGAGAGAGAGAGAGAGAGAGAGAGAGAGAGAGAGAGAGAGAGAGAGAGAGAGAGAGAGAGAGAGAGAGAGAATTAATAGTTACATCTGCATATTTTGCATAGAGCAATCACAAAGACGAACGAGTGATTGAATCAAAAATAAAATAAAATAAACTTAAAAAATACAAAAGAAAAATATAAATCATTTATAAAGACAATCAAAATAAACTACATGCATATAAATATAAATATATATATATATACATATATATTTTTATAAATTGCAACAATTGGAACTATGGCAATATTTGGGTCAGTTTGATAGCAGATATATCACAGTGATCAAGTTATATGACGCTGGAGAGAGAGAGAGAGAGAGAGAGAGAGAGAGAGAGAGAGAGAGAGAGAGAGAGAGAGAACCTTTTTCCCCCTACCACTTGACACCAGAACCTGAACATACAAAAATATATAACTAAATTCCGTCATTATATTCTCCCCATAATTGAAAAAAAACAAGCAATTATATTCAAAAATGTTTCCCCAAAAATATATATATATATGAAATTGACGTCATGAGATTTATGATAAAACATAAATGATAAACATTGGAGCATCAACCAATTAGGGAACCTAGTGAAATGAAAAACGTGACAATTGATTAAAAAGATTGTTTTTTTTTTCCAACAATTTTCGAAGTTGGGAGGTTGTTATAATAATGCTT
The DNA here is from genome assembly GCF_040412425.1 of Macrobrachium rosenbergii. Taxonomy (NCBI): domain Eukaryota; kingdom Metazoa; phylum Arthropoda; class Malacostraca; order Decapoda; family Palaemonidae; genus Macrobrachium; species Macrobrachium rosenbergii. The sequence goes on along the minus strand of NC_089775.1, from coordinate 609,635 downwards.
TTCATTTCTTGTTAATTTCTCTCTCTCTCTCATTCTTTTTTTTCACTTTTCTCACTGTTTCTATTCTATCTGCTATTCCTCGCCTCTCTCTCTCTCTTTCTCTCTACTATTCCTCGACTCTCTCTCTCTCTCTCTAATCCATTTTACTCTTTTCTTACTCTTTTTATTTACTATTCCTCTCTCTCTCCCTCAAATCCTATTCACCCTCTCTCTCTAATCCATTTTACTCTTTTCTTACCCTTTTTATGTCCGTCTCTCTCTCTCTCTCTCTCTCTCTCTCTCTCTCTCTCTCTCTAATCCTTTTCACAATTTCCCCATTCATTCCATTTAATATATTTCACCTTTCCTCACTCTTTCCACTTACTCTTCTTCTTCCCTCCAGTCCCTCTCTCTCCCTCCTCTCTCTCTCTCTCTCTCTCTCTCTCTCTCTCTCTCTCTCTCTCTCTCTCTCTCCCACGAGCGGGCAGTCTGCCAAAGAAACCAACAAAAAGACAAAAATCTCCAATGCCAGCGAGCGTCGCTCCTCCGGCGCCATTGTTGTAGAGTCATCATTTTTCATCATATTTTCGTCATTATTCCACAATCATCATCACTATCATTGTTGTAGCTGTTAACGTCATTGTTTTCAGTTCGTTTTCCATTCGTTGTTTGTTGGGATGACATTGTTTTTCGTTATTTTTTTCAATATCATTATCTGGTTTGTAATTTTTTTTTTCAGAAATGTCACAAGTTTTTATCATTGGTGGTTTGGTCTCGTGTGGAGAATGGGAGATAATTATGTAAATATGTATAGAATATGAATATATAGATATATTTTTTATTAATATACATATTATACATAATATATACACATATATAAACATACAAACACATACATATTTCTATATATATATATATATACATTGTTCCCCTAATCCTTAAATTGGGCAGTTGTTAAGGGTACAATCTCACCCCGGGCCCACTTGAGTGGCCCCAGTTAAATAACTCACAATTTGGGGATTTGCCAAAAATTGGCCACAAAGCCTTTTGTTGTTGATGTTGGGTACAACGAGTTACGTTTGTGACGCCACTGTTTGCTGACAGAGAGAGAGAGAGAGAGAGAGAGAGAGAGAGAGAGAGAGAGAGAGAGAGAGAGAGAGAGAGAGAATTATATACATAAACAGTGATATATAATGCATTTTAAGGTATTGTGGAAGCTTGGCTGATATAGATTAGAACCAGTTGCCATCGCCTATAGCTAATTTAATAACCCAGTTATGGCTATTAAGTGTGCAGGCTCCACAATCGTGACCTGGCAACCTACTGGTCAGAATCGTAATGACATATATATATATATATATATATATATATATATATATATATATATATATATATTATTATTATTATTATTACAAATTCTCCTTCCACACCAAACATTCCTTTGCAAAAAGAAATTACGTCGCACATGAATATTCAAATTATTATACAAAGAGAATTTTTCGAAAAATTTTTCAACTCTTCCTCCAAATTCCCAAGAAAAACAATCTGTTTAATATTCCTCCACCTTTCGTTTTTACTTTGTTTATTTTTATTTCATCTTTTAAAGTTTGTTTATGGAAAGTCTGGTTCGTGTTTTACATTTTTATATTATGTTTAAATTATGTATAAATATATATATATATATATATATATATATATATATATATATATATATATATATAATATCTCATGAAGTCAATTGAAAGTCCTGAAGACAGTGTTCATGTCTTAAGAATGTCCTATATTCAGGGACGATACCTTTAGCCATGTCCTAAAATGATTTTGGGTGAAGTCATTTGTCAAAACATTTCATAATATAAGCTATCATGAATTCTAAATTTGTCAGATATCTGGCAGATATTTCTAAGGTGTCCTTAAGTCCGTCTACAAAAGAAAATGTCCTAAAATGTTTTTATATGTGTCACATGTCCTAAAAATATCCCAAATTGTCCTAAATCAAGTCTTAAGTAAGTCAGATACTTTTAAGGTGAGGTGTCCTAAAGTCAGTCTACAAAGAAAATGTCCTAAAATGTTTTTATATATCTCGCATGTCCTAAAAAATGTTCCCAAGTGAGATGTCAGAAAACCAGCCTTCAATATGTCAGATATTTTTATCGTGTCCTAAAGCCAGTCTACAAAGAAAATGTCCTAAAATTTTTTTTTATATATGTCACATGTCCTAAAAATACCCCAAATTGTCATAAATCAAGTCTTAAGTATGTCAGATATTTTTAAGGTGTCTTAAAGTCAGTCTACAAAAGAAAATATCCTAAAATGTTTATATATATACATATATATCACATGCTCTAAAAAATGTCCTAAATTGTCATAAACTCAGCCTGAAACATGTCATATATTTTCAAGGTGTCCTAGAGTCAGCCTACAAAAGAAAATATCCTAAAATGTTTATATATACACACATAAATATATCACATGTTCTAAAAAATGTCCTAAACTGTCATAAAATCAGCCTCAAATATACCAGATATTTTTAAGCTGTCCTAAAGTCAGCCTACAAAAGAAAATATCCTAAAATGTTTATATATACACATAAATATATCACATGTTCTAAAAAATGTCCTAACTTGTGCATTCACAAACCCAGCCTTAAATATTTGGCAAATTACAAGTATAAAATCAAAGCATAGATTAATATGAACAATAAAATACGCCATGTCATATAATCTCAATGTCTTAGAATATCCTAAATTAGTCTTCCTCCTCCACCCCCCCGGGTCATAAATGTCCTGATACATATACCCAAACCCCACCCCCCCCCCTCTACCCCGGGGGGGGGGATAAAAGCAGGTGGGTACAACCGCCCAAGTATGCGAGATGCCCACTTGTTCCTACCTGGGGGCGCTCTCGCGCGCGCGCGAGAGGGCCAGTGCTGGATTTTGCTGATTCCTGCTTCTCTCTCTCTCTCTCTCTCTCTCTCTCTCTCTCTCTCTCTCTCTCTCTCTCTCTCCTCTCTAATAGCTTTCCAATGGTGTTCTCTCTCTCTCTCTCTCTCTCCTCTCTAATAGCTTTCCAATGGTGTTTCTCTCTCTCTCTCTCTCTCTCTCTCTCTCTCTCTCTCTCTCTCTCTAACTCTCTCTCTCTCTCTCTCTCTTTTTCTTTAATATATGTAAATCCATCATGGATTTCTCTCTCTCTCTCTCTCTCAATAATTTCCAATGGTTCTCTCTCTCTCTCTCTTTCTCTCTCTCCATCTCTCTCTCTCTCTCTTTCGTTTAATATTTGTAAATCCATTATGGATTTTCTCTCTCTCTCTCTCTCCCAATAACTTTCCAATGGTTCGTTCTCTCTCTCTCTCTCTCTCTCTCTCTCTCTCTCTCTCTCTCTCTCTCTCTCTCTCTCAATAGCTTTCCCTCTGCAGCCCTCCCTCAAAACGGCCCAAATTCATGAGGTATTGTCTCTATCTCCCTCTCACCCTCTCAATGCCTCTGAGATTTATGAGGCAATATTATACATTTTCATACATGGAGCGATAAGGAAGTCCCCGAGAGAGAGAGTCCCTGAGAGAGAGAGAGAGAGAGAGAGAGAGAAAGGAGGGTGTTAGTCTTCTATATTTCTTTATTATTTTTTGTTATGATTTTATAATGAAATATGTGATAGGTGACACCTTTCAGTGGTGGTGATAATGATATAGTGAGTTAATGATGATTAGAGAGAGAGAGAGAGAGAGAGAGATTTGAGAGAGAGAGAGAGAGAGAGAGAGAGAGAGAGAGAGTGTTTGAGAGTGTGCTTGATTTGAGAGAGAGAGAGAGAGAGAGAGAGAGAGAGAGAGAGAGAGAGAGAGAGTTTGTGTGCTTTAGAGAAAGAGAGGGAGTGTGTGTTTGATTTGAAAGAGAGAGATAGAGAGAGTGTGTTTGTGTGCTTGATTTGAGAGAGAGAGAGAGAGAGAGAGAGAGAGAGAGAGAGAGAGAGAGAGAGAGAGAGAGTATGATAGTGAGTGATTGAGTGTGTTTGTGCTTGAGAGAGAGAGAGAGAGAGAGAAAGAGAAATGGCGTTGAAGTTCATGATAAACAGGGATCGAAAAACACTATGACAACCAGGCACACAAGAGAGAGAGAGAGAGAGAGAGAGAGAGAGAGAGAGAGAGAGAGAGAGAGAGAGAGAGAGAGAGAGAATCTTCATTGAAAAAGGGTCCACCTCATCTCCTCTACCATAGCTGCAACAGCTTGCAGTACGATCAATCCCTTCCCCAAACATCACCGTACACTCGAACAAGGTTGAAAGCAACAAGTTAACCCCCACAAAAAAACAACAAAAAAACCCCTTTCCCCTAATCCACCCCACAACTCACAACCACAACCATCGCTACGGCTGCCAAAGATGTTGTAGAACACAATCCATACAAAATTTAAGAAGTGGATAGATAAAAACGAGGTCAAAATCCCTTCAAAACAATGGGAGGTTGAATCGTACGCCAGGCAGCATAGTACAGGCAGGCCTTGAACAACTTTGAGGAATAATGGCCAGTGACTGGTAGAATGATCCTCGGACTGGGCCCTTAAATAATCGGACTGGCAGGGGAACGCCAGTCGTTCTCCAGTTGAATTATGCCAGGAATTGGAGGAATTTGTCAGTTTAATAACTGTATTACAGTAGATATAGATATATTTATATAGGAGTTTAATTTAGATTTAGAATTATATGGAACTTCAGAAGGACAGTCAGGTGGTTGATATATATATATATATATATATATATATATATATATATATATATATATATATATATATATATATATATATATATATATATATATATATATATATATATATATATAGAGAGAGAGAGAGAGAGAGAGAGAGAGAGAGAGAGAGAGAATCACTGAGCCAAGTTAATTAACTATATTATTCATTCATAACTTTGTTCATCGTTGTTCAAGATAAAACGGACTGACTCAGATCAATGGTGAATTTGTAAAGTTGCAAATCAAACAGAATTTGAACAACTGCATTCAACTGCAACCACGTACTGGTGAAAGAAAACGGGAATAACGGAAAGTGGAAGGATAACTATGCAATTCTGCAATGATAGAAGTTTTATCAGGCTTTTTGTAGTTGCTAAATGAGGCATCAGGACAAGAAATTGCTACAGAAACCAGGCTGCTATTGAGGTCTCATGTTCGATTTGGAAACGAGAGAGAAAAAGTGGGGAGAAGGGTGAGGAAGCGGAGATATTACAATTGCTGATGGTAGACGAATGGTAGGGGGGGAGGGGAGGGGAGAGAGAGAGAGAGAGAGAGAGAGAGAGAGAGAGAGAGAGAAGATACTATTCTCATTTAGAACGACCCCCTTCCCCCGAGGATACAGGCCAGCATTGGTGGGGATTACCACCTCTCCATCCCCTGGGGAACTAACAGCGTGGGGGAATTGGTTAGGGGGGGAAAGGGGAGGGTTAAAAACATCCATCCACCTCCCCCTTTCCCCCTCCTGGAGGGGGAGGGGGGAGGGGGAGAAAAGGCAAGAATGACTACGAAAACTTGAGATAGAGACTCCACCATTAAACAGCCCTTCCCCCCCCTCTCTCTCCCTCTCTCCCCCCTCCCCCTACCAAGCTGGTGGTGGTCATATGGAAGGGGGAGGAGGTGGGTGGGGGATCCCCTCTCTCTCTCTCTCTCTCTCTCTCTCTCAAGCCTCCAATCGTATACGCAGATGGTCTGCATTGCATTGCAAACATTCTTATTGCAATGCCACGCTGGCCTCCACCGCTGCGGCTGCTGCTGTTACGCTGCTGTTCCTGCTGCTTTTTTTTTTTACCTGCTACTTTGTTTAAATGTTAATCCCAGGGATCTACTGGTCTCCTTGCTGTTTTTGTTGGTTACTTAGGCTTTTATTTAGATGTTTCATGGGATCAGTGTGGCAATATCTTACTCAAACTACCACTAAGGTATTTGTGTCTGATGGCAAGTAATCCTCTCTCTCTCTCTCTCTCTCTCTCTCTCTCTCTCTCAATGAATCTGTTCTCCCATTTCTTCATTTCTCTCCGTCCATTTCACTTCCCTATGATTATCCATCTCTCATTCTTCCCCCTCTATCATTTATCTCAGTTTATTACAAGTGTCCCTTCTTCTCTCTCTCTCTCTCTCTCTGTCTCTGTCTC
>NC_089775.1:548503-598503 GCF_040412425.1 Macrobrachium rosenbergii | reverse complement strand
GAAAATTTTCTATCTCTCTCTCTCTCTATCTTTTTGTGTTTGTGTGAAATTGGGGAGAGAGAGAGAGAGAGAGAGAGAGAGAGAGAGAGAGAGAGAGAGAGAGAGAGAGAGAGAGAGAGGGAAGTTTTCTCAAAACGCCTTTCTTTGCATGAGAGAGAGTGAGAGAGAGATAGATTCATATCTCGATACAGAACTTACACACAGACAGGAGATTCCCCATTTTAATATAAACACAAGGGGAGAGAGAGAGAGAGAGAGAGAGAGAGAGAGAGAGAGAGAGAGAGAGAGAGAGAGAGAGATTTACCAAAGACAGAAAACTAATTAAACATAAAAAACCACGAAAAAATAAATAAAAAAAAATTACAAAGAATATTACCTTCCAAAACCCCCCAGATATCAATATCAGTCTACGCAAATAAATTACACTTTATTCCAATAAATTATTATTTATGTAAATAAATGATTATTTATGTAAACGCACGACCACCCCACCTCCGCGGAACAAGGGCACAACGGCGCCATTTCTCAGCAATGTATAATGAAAAATGGCAAAATGGCAGCTATCATTAAACTCTCCTATCTACAACAATATTCCAGTCCTCGGGAAACGTTCCTGCAACATATATTTGGGCCTCGCAAAATGTATGAGAATGTATCTCCATTCATTATTCACGTCAATTTGCTTTCCCCCGAAACGTGTCGTTTTTGTTTTTATCAACTGAACACAAACGTTTGAGGGGTCAATTACCCCTTGGAGATTTTTCTTCTCGACGGCTCCCAATTATACTCAGTGAACCTCTGGTGAATATTAATATATATTGGGAAGCTGGGTGACCTAATTACCCATCGTTTGTCATATATTGCTCAAATTTCTGACATATCTGTGGGTCTGGGATGAAGTTGCTGGCCCCAAGCCATAATGAGGTCTACCTAACTCTATAACCAGGTACAATTTATTTAAAAAAAAAAACTTCCTAGATTTCCAACCTAACAGAGCACGGAACAAGGTCATTTAATCAGTTACCTTGAGTTCACAACCTATTTTGGGACTTCAGAAGTTTAAGAGGGGTTTCAATGCTTTTTATTTCTTTATTTCTCTTATACATATTTCTCTCTATTTCCCTTTATTTCTTTTATATATAATTTATTCTTTGTGTTTCTTTTCCTGTGTTAGGTCCCTCAAACTTCCAGCATTTGATTGCCAACTGGGAGTGTTAGTTTTGCTAATAATAATAATAATAATAATAATAATAATAATAATAATAATAGTGTCCAATTCCTATCTTCTTTTAAAGGTCAGCAATACTAATCTTGTCCCTCTATCAAGATTAAAAATGATAGGGGTCCCAGAATACAGTCCTGTTCATATCCTCTTTTCAAGGTCAACAATGCTGTCCCTTGTCAAGAATAAAAATGATAGGGGTCCCAGAATACAGTCCTGTTCATATCTTCTTTTCAAGGTCAACAATGCTGTCCCTTGTCGAGATTAAAAATGATAGGGGTCCCAGAATACAGTCCTGTTCATAACCTCTTTATGATATGGTTAAAATGTTGTCCCTTGTCGAATTAAAAATGATAGGGGTCCCAGAATTACTGTTTTGAAAATCAAATATGAACAGTTAAAATAACTCAACAAAGACCAATGTAAATACTATTATATTAAGTTTTGAATAATCAAAATAACAGTTAAAATAAGCAACAAAGGAATTAAATTATCCACCAATTGCACCATTATTATTATTTATTATTATTATTAAAATTACGTATTCAAAATTTGGCGATAACTGTCACAATAGTAGAGAGAGAGAGAGAGAGAGAGAGAGAGAGAGAGAGAGAGAGAGAGAGAGAGAGAGAGAGAGAGAATCACATTCCCAGATCTCCCAATTACCCTCCCATCTGGTAAGAAAAGGGGAGAGAGAGAGAGAGAGAGAGAGAGAGAGAGAGAGAGAGAGAGAGAGAGAGAGAGAGAGAGAGATAATAATAATAATAATAACCCCTTTCCTGCCACCAGGCCCAGTAATAGCGACCCCCCTTAACCCAATTAAATTCCCGCTTGACCTGACCTGACCTTTTAGTGACCTGCAATTTGTGTCGTTTTATTCTGCAAGACATTTTAATTCGTTCCATTTTATATCTGATTAAATCATTCTCTTTATTCTAATTTTTATATGTTTATTTATTCTATTTTATTCCTGGTATTTTTATTTTTTAGTTTACAAGTTTTTTTTGTTGACAAAATTTTTTAATATTTTGTTTTAATTTTTATTTATTTTTATTTTTTGTGTCATTAACACCAGTGTTGTTCCCACTATGTTTTTTCCAAATTTCTTAATATTATTTTATATTCTTGACACTTTCTAATCTTGTTCTACATATATTTTCATTCGTATAATTTTATTTACTAAAATATAATTTTATTTCTATATATTTCTATGTCTTTTACACAATTATAACTTTTTATATTTCTCTTGCTCACGTCTGACATAATTTTATTCCCAAAAATGTAATTTTATTTCCAATAATATTTTAGCAATGTTCCACGATTCTAACTTTTTATATTTTTTATATTTTATTCATGTTGACAATTTTTATAATTTTATTACCAAAATATTATTTTATTCCAAGCATTTTTACTTGTTACTTTCTGCAATTTTAATTTTTTATATTTTTATATTTCATTCATGCTGACATTTTTAATAACTTTATTACCAAAACAATTTTGTTCCAAATATTTTTACTTATTATTTCATGCAATTTTAATTTTTCATATTTTTATATTTTATTGATACTGCAATTTTAATTTTTTATATTTTTATATTCTATTAATGCTGACATTTTGTACAACATTATCACCAAAAAATAATTTTATTCCACACATTTTTACTTATACCTTTCTGCAATTTTAATTCTTTCAACTCAATTCCAGAAATTTTCACTGAATTATTTTCGTTCCACTCATCCCTGACAATATAACTCCGGACACAATTGAATTCATTAACTTCTAAGGACATTTTTGAATCCTATCATTCGATCATGACATTTTTATTGAGGACAATTTTATCCTAGAATCTGTGTGTGTGTGTGTGTGTGTGTGTGTGATTTTTGTCAATTCATTTTCAGTTTAATATGCGACGGTTGGTAAAACCTGAGTGGATGGAAAAATAATTTATTGCAACATACATACTGAGAGAGAGAGAGAGAGAGAGAGAGAGAGAGAGAGAGAGAGAGAGAGAGAGATAATAATAACAATAATAATAATAATAATAATAATAATAATAATAATAATAATAATAATAATAATAATATAGTTTAAATGAGCTTAAGGCCTTAAACATTCCTCAGCCAATCTCCTTCCCTTCTTCACGGCTTGGTTGAGGCTACTCAACCCCACCCTTCAACTAACTCAACCTATGACAGGTAGCTCTCAATTCCTCCTCCAACACCCCTCTCCCTCCTTCCCTCCCCCCTTTCTCCAACGCTGTACTTTGCACCGCCTCAATCAATCATAGGAAGATGATAGGTTTTGAAGCGTTGGTCTTCCTGAGGTCGTGATGAATGACTGGAGTTTTTTGGATTTTTTTTTATATTTTTTTTAATATATATCTAAGTTTTTTTTTTTGTATTTGCAATTCAAAGATCTGCTTTTGAATTGATGGGGGGGGGGAGGGGAGGTTTTTCTCAATTCTTTGTTCAGGTGTTATGTAAATATTTTTTTTTTAGTCTCGTGGACTATGAGAAATTGCTTGCAAGAATTTTTTTTATTTTTGTCCAACCAAATGAATTTGAATGTTCGAATTTTAAGTGGCAATTAAGTCCTGAAACCTGTCTTTAAATCTTAAAATAATAATAATAATAATAATAATAATAATAATAATAATAATAATAATAATAATAATAATAATATTCTGAGGTAATAATAATCTAATAATAATAATAATAATAATAATAATAATAATAATAATAATAATAATAATAATAATAAAAAGGCTTTATCAAAATTATATGCGTATGTCTTTATGCGCGCGTTTGCGTGCGCGCATGACTGAACTGGACTCCACCTGCTCTGAATTGCATGCTGGAGAGAAGATAATTTACTGATAAAAGCCTTAGTATTATAGTAGTATCAGAGTTTAGAATGAGCAAGCATGTTTCTCTCTCTCTCTCTCTCTCTGTGTGTGTGTGTTAGTATCTTCTCTCTCCTGTTGCTGAATATTCTCTTTCTTTCTCTCGTTACTGAAGACATATTTTCCCTCTCTCTCTCTCTCTCCCCATGTTGAAGGAATATTCTCTCTCTCTCTCTCTCTAGTTGCTGAAGAAATGTTCTCTCTCTCCCAATGTTGAAGGAATATTCTCTCTCTCTCACTCTAGTTGCTGAAATGTTCTCTCTCTCCCAATGTTGAAGGAATATTCTCTCTCTCTCTCTCTCTCTCTCTCTCTCTCTCTCTCTCTTGTTGAAGAAATATTCTCTCTCTCTCTCTCGTTGTTGAAGAAATATTCTCTCTCTCTCTCTCTCTCTCTCTCTCTCTCTCTCTCTCTCTCTCTCTCTCTCTCTCTCTCTTTCTCGTTGCTTAAGAAATGTTCTCTCTCTCTCTCTCCCAGTGTTGAAGGAATATTCTCTCTCTCTCACTCTCTCTCTCTCTCTCGTTGCTGAAGAAATATTCTCTCTCTCTCTCTCTCTCTTTCTCGTTGCTTAAGAAATGTTCTCTCTCTCTCTCTCTCTCCCAGTGTTGAAGGAATATTCTCTCTCACTCTCTCTCTCTCTCGTTGCTGAAGAAATATTCTCTCTCTCTCTTGCTGAAGAAATATTCTCTCCAAATGTCGAAGGAATATTCTCTCAATTTCTCTCTCTTGCTCTCTCTCTCCCAGTGTTGAAGGAATATTCTCTCTCTCTCTCTCTCTGTTAGTATTTTCTCTCTCCTGTTGCTGAATATTCTCTCTCTCTCTCTCTCTCTCTCTCTCTCTCTCTCTCTCTCTCTCTCTCTCTCTCTCTCTCTCTCTCTCTCGTACCAAAAACCAGACACTACATTATTGACTATTTTTTATTTAATGTTTTCACACAGGGAAAGTTCCAATACAAAATTCAACCCCCTCCCCCCCCAAAAAAAAATAAAGAAAATGAAAAACCTGTCATTGTTTCAAGGAAAAATTCCTCGAACAAAACAAAAGGAGTGTGTCTTTGTCAAAAAAGAAAAAAAGAAAAAAAACCTCGATTATACGAACGTCCGAAGCAAGAAAACCCCGATTGTACGAACATCTGAAAGGGAGTCAATGACTGGACAAAAATAATAATAATAATAATAATAATAATAATAATAATAATAATAATAATAATAATAATAATAATACTGATTATCAAAATTATATCACCAGTTGATTCTGAGTAATAATAATAATAATAATAATAATAATAATAATAATAATAATAATAATAATACTATATTTTTTTAGATGATTTCTGAACTGGAAACCACAGATCTTAAAAACCACTGAGGCTAGAGGGCTGCAAATTGGTATGTTGACCATCCACCTTCCAATCATCAAGCATACCAAATTGCAGCCCTCTAGCCTTAACAGTTTTCATTTTATTGAAGGTTAAATTTAGCCATTATCGTGCGTCTGGCAAGACGCAGGACAGGCCACCACCGGGCCGTTGTTAACTCTCTTACTCTTTTATTTCTCTTACTCTCCAGCTTTCCTTCCTTACTCTACTATGCTTTCTCTTGAATGAGAAAATGGAAGGAGTTTCAGAATGAAATCTGTAATGATGTATAATGTGAGGGATTTGAGCCCACTGTATATATATATATATATATATATATATATATATATATATATATATATATATATATATATATATATAAAATGATCCCTGTTCTCAATAATAATAATAATAATAATAATAATAATAATAATAATAAAAAAATTCCCAGAGACAGAATGACACAATTCTACACACAGGAAAAATACTCTCTCTCTCTCTCTCTCTCTCTCTCTCTCTCTCTCTCTCTCTCTCTCTCTCTCTCTCAAAATACTCTGCAACTTCCTCGTCTTTCCTTTGATATTGATCTTCTCCTTCGCACTGCAACCTATGCTTGTCTTGCAGAAGAAGAAAGTCAATAAGAATAGAAGTCGAATTTAAAAGTTTTGGGGAAAATTACGAAAAATAAATAAAATTTGGAGACAGAAATGTTAATTTGATTATTGATGAAATTACAAATGACAAGAGATAAATAGAAAATGAAGAAAAATATTAATTTATTCATTATGAAAATGAAAAATTAAAACAAAAAGATTATTAGACAAATGAATGGAATTGAAATTACAAAAAATAAAAAAAATAATTAATGAATAAAATTATAAATAAAAAATAATTAATTATTAAAATTAAAAATTACAAAATATAACACACAAAAACATTAACGAATGAATAAACACATAAAAAAATCCCCCTCCCCCCAAAATCAATCAGCGATTCCTAAATCCTAAATCCTACAGCCACCCCCCCAAAAACCCTTACCCTTCCTACGAAATCCTGCAATCCTACAAAAGGATTCCTATACTTACTCCCACCCATAGGATCTCTTCTTTGTCCTACCATCTATTTCTCCCTCTCCCTTTCCCCCCTGGAGGGAGAGAGAGAGAATACTATAGTCACTCCTTCGTCTGCCTCTCTCTCTCTCTTTCTCTCTCTCTCTCTCTCTCTCTTTCTCGCCTGGAAACAGCCAGCGACGACTGGGAGAGAGAGAGAGAGAGAGAGAGAGAGAGAGAGAGAGAGAGAGAGAGAGAGAGAGAGAGAGAGACTCGATAACTGGCCTCTTTGTCGCCAGCCGCAGCGTTAAGGAGGGTCTATAAATAGGGGAGGGGAGGGGAGGGGAGAAAGAAGGAGTAGGGGAGGGGAAATGAGTAGGAGGGGGAAGGGGGAATGAGGAGGGGAGGGGGAATGAGTATGGGGTGGGGAAAAGGGGTGGGAGGAGCCAAACCGTGGGGAGAGAGAGAGAGAGAGAGAGAGAGAGAGAGAGAGAGAGAGAGAGAGAGAGAGAGAGAGAAATATGGAGTTAGGGAAAAGGAACAGTAGTTATGGAGTGGATTCAGGGAGGGGGGAGGGAGTAGATTGATAAAGTAGGGGGAGGGGGAATGACTCCCCACTCCACCCACTCCATTTTAACTGAGCCAAATTAACTATCAACAAATATATGACCTTAGGAATGTAGGTTATGTATCAAAGTTAGATACTTTGGGATATATGAAGTAGTGTGGGAATGTAGTGAGGAATGGAGTGGGAATGGAGTGGAAATGTAGTGGAAATGGAGTGGAAACTGAGTGGAAATGGGGTGGGAATGGAGTGGCAATGGAGTGGTAATGTAGTGGAATGTTGTGTGAATGGAGTGGGAATGTTGTAGTAATGTAGTGGGATTGGAATGAGAAAGTTGTAGGAATGTGGTGCAAATGGAGAGGGAATATAGTGGGAATGAAGTGGAAATGGAGTAGTAATATAGTGGAAATGTAGTGGAAATGCAGTGGGAATGTAGTGGAAATGTAGTGGAAATGGAGTGGGAATGTAGTGGAAATGTAGTGGAAATGGAGTGGAATGTAGTGGAAATATACTGGATGTGGAGTGGGAATGTAGTGGAAATGTCATGGGAATGTAGTGGAAATGTAGTGGGAAATGTAGTGGAAATGTCATGGGAATGTAGTGGAAATGGAGTGGGAATGTAGTGAAAATGGAGTGGGAATTTAGTGGAAATGGAATGGCAATGGAGTGGAACGTAGTGGAAATGTATTACCACTAAAACTACTAACTATTATTATTATTATTACAACTCCCAGCACCTTACCCCAACCCCACCAGCAACGGTACCCACCGTCCCAAATCCTCGGTACGTACCGTCTCGACCCCCTCTCCCCCCCTCGCCCCCTCCCCCTTAAAATAGAAGCTAAAAACTGCATAATTCAAAGAAACATCCAACAAAAATTACCATAAACCCAACCGGACCTAAATTCAATAACATAAAATATGGCTTCGTAGCGTGACGGGGGAATATTCTTCACTGGGTTTTATGTTGTCATCAAGGAGACACCTATTCGTCTAATGGGATCGAATGGGTCGGGAATACGCGGGTAAATATACTTCAATATACACTCTGGGCGAATGAAATGGACTTCAATATACACTCTGAGTGAATGTATGTTTGGGGATCAGATTTATTTATTTATTTATTTATTATTATTATTATTATTAAGTCTACAAACAACTTGAAATATGACAGACAATAAACGAGAAGGAATGACGGATCTGTTGACAAGTCGTAAAGGTACGACCTGGTACGACTTTAGGTACGATCCTGTACGACCTGGCACGACCTAGTATGACCCCGAAATGACCTAGCATGACCTGGCAGAAATGACCTGAGACTGACCACTGACGATTTTATCTAATCTCTACGTTCCGTGTCACGGGGAGGTCAAGAGAGAGAGAGAGAGAGAGAGAGAGAGAGAGAGAGAGAGAGAGAGAGAGAGAGAGAGAGCCGATTTTCCATTTGGGAAAATGAGTCTTCAAAAGGGGGGTCATTATGCCCGCAATAATTAGGAGTTATTAAAATGATAATCGCCCTCCTTTGTTCTCGAATTATCATTTTTTTGAAGGGTTTCAGAGCATTGACTCTCTCTCTCTCTCTCTCTCTCTCTCTCTCTCTCTCTCTCTCTCTCTCTCATCTAAATCTAAACTCAAGCACAGTCGAGTGACCACCCCGAAATGAGAGACAGAGCGACGGCATATGGCCTCTGAAAACAGGATGGGAGGGTAACGCCATCCTGGGGTACACCACCACAAAGGGGAAGATTGTATGGCGAGGAACTATAGATATATTTATCATCATTTGAGGCTCCAACGTAGCATGACGTTTCTCGTGTCTCTCTCTCTCTCTCTCTCTCTCTCTCTCTCTCCCCTCTCTCTCTCTCTCTCTCTCTCCATGTGGTTTCAAACACGGCCTGCACGCGCGCAGGCGAGCGGTGACAAAGGATACGCAATGTAGGGGACAGGTGCTTCGTGTGTATGTGGTTGGAACATTTTGTCAAGATTTATCGCTTCCTCTCTCTCTCTCTCTCTCTCTCTCTCTCTCTCTCTCTCTCCTCTGAGGCTTCCTATTGGCCTCCTCTACTCTTACGCATATGCGGGCGCGCGGGAGCGTTTACAAGACGGGTAAGTTCTGGCTTAAATTTAGGTCTGAAATTTGACATTAGGAGAGATTTTCAAGTCATTGTATTCTCTCTCTCTCTCCCTGTCTCTCTCTCTCTCTCTCTCTCTCTCTCTCTCTCTCTCTCTATCTATCTATCTATTCATCTATCCATCTATCTATACATATACACATATATCTTTAAAACTAGCCTAATATTAATTACTATAACAGCACCGTCTTCTCCCCAAATATCTTTAAAACCTAATATTAATTACTATAACGAGCATATTCTCCCCAAATACGCGGCCATTTATATTAGCGCCGATTTATATCCAAGCACTTGCGAGAGAGCTTTTCCACTAACCGCCAAATTTATTTCCCTCCAATATATCCGCCGTTTTTACGATGGCCGTAAACATTTCTGGATAATCTTAGTCCCTTAAGTCAGCTTTCTCTCTCTCTCTCTCTCTCTCTCTCTCTCTCTCTCTCTCTCTGTTTTGGGACAAGGTCATTTGTTTATGAAAGGTCAAGATGATGCCCAAACTACAATAATAATAATAATAATAATAATAATAATAATAATAATAATAATAATAATAATAATAATAATAATAATAATAATTTGGGCATGGTAATATATATATTTATATATATATATATATGATTTTATAGTTTGCCAATTCGAAGAGAACACTTGGACAAGGTCATCTGTGTATGAAAGGTCAAGATGATGCCCAAACTACAACAACAACAACAATAATAATAATAATAATAATAATAATAATAATAATAATAATAATAATAATAATAACAATAACAATCTGGTTATGACAATACCAAACAAAACACAAATAAATACACGAACGCCAATAAACACTGGAAAAATGAATGAAGTCCTTGATACCCTGGTTACGGCGGGGCACAGAGTGTTCAGAGGATGGGCACAGAGTACCCACCAAATGTGGGCACAAGGCATGAAAGGTTCTAGTGGCCAGCGTGGCATGACCTTGGAGGAGAGGCATGCCGCGAGGTACGTCGCTACCTCTGCCCACTTGGTTTTATGCCCAAAAGCCAGACGCTGGGTAGCTAGCTGAAATGCCCGCGTATATATGTGGCTTCTACCCTCTCTCTCTCTCTCTCTCTCTCTCTCTCTCTCTCTCTCTCTCTCTTTTTAATATTTTCTTGGAAAATTGTATAGCTAATGTTTTTTATTGTGAGAACAATTATTATTAAAGTAAGGATTCCTGAACAACAGTGAGAAAATAATTCTCTCTCTCTCTCTCTCTCTCTCTCTCTCTCTCTCTCTCTCTCTTTTTTTTAATCTTCTTGGAAAATTGTATTAATTTTTTTATTGTGAAACAATTATTATTAAAGCTTCCTGAACAACAGTGAAAAATTATATTTTCTTGGAAAATTGTATAGCTAATGTTTTTTATTGGGAGAACAATTATTATTAAAGTAAGGATTCCTGAACAACAGTGAGAAAATAATTCTCTCTCTCTCTCTCTCTCTCTCTCTCTCTCTCTCTCTCTCTCTCTCTCTCTCTCTCTCTCTCTTTATTTTTGAATATTTTCTTGGGAAATTATAAAGATAACTATTGTTAATTAGTGAAAACAATTAAAGTAAGAACTTGATGAACAACAGTGAGAAAATAATTCTCTCTCTCTCTCTCTCTCTCTCTTTAAAAAAACAGAAACATACGACTCTCACCAATACACAAACATCAGTTCCAGTCACCAACAGAGCTTCTTTGCACAAACAAACATCAGTTCCAGTCACCAACAAACCGCGTCTTTGCACAAACAAAAAAAAAGATCCCCAGAAAAAAAAAATAATATAAATAATTACTTCCTGTGGAAGACGGTGGCGCAAACCATTCATTAGAGGTGGGCCATGGGCCAATTTTGGGCAAGGGGAGAGAAGGAGAATGGGGTTGTAGAGTAGCTGTTATTATTATTATTATTATTATTATTATTATTATTATTATTATTTATATATATGAATCACTGAAGAACAGAAACAATTTACAGAAACAATTTCTAAACGAAAAACAAGTACGAATAATTTTTTAAAAAAACAAATGCCTGGCGCTTTTGTTTACGCTCCCGATGGACCGCCCCCGCCCCCCCCCCCCCATTAAAGCGCCGGATAACGAAGCAAACAAATACAAACAACGGCAAACAACGACAGATCGGAAACAAATAAATATACAATCAACAACAAACAAATGGGCGCCCTCCAATGAATGCTCGTTTTAATTACCGGCTGTAGTGGAGGGAAGGATGAGGAAGACAAAGTGAGGAGGAAAAGGTGAGGAAAAGTGAGTGAGGAAAAGTGAGGAAAGGGCGAGGAAAAGTGACTGAGGGAAGGCTGGGAAAATGATGAGGTGAAGGTGAGGAAAGATGAGTGAGGAAAATGTGAGGAAAAGGTGAGGAAAGGATGAGGAAAAGGTGAGGAAAAGGAAAATGTGAGGGGAAAAAGAGTGAGGAGGAAGGTGAGGAAAAGAGTGGGAAAATGTTAGGGGAAAATGAGGAAAAGGTGTTGAAAAGATGAGGAAAGGTGAGGAGAAAAGGAAAGGTGAGGGAAAATGGTGAGGAAAAGGGTGAGTGAGGAAAAGGGTGAGGCGTGAGGAGAAGAGAATGTCTCTCTCTCTCATTCTCTACATTTATATATATATATATATATATATATATATATATATATATATATATATATATATATATATCAGTATATATATTGTTACTTCACAACTGAGTGGATAAAGTCACTCTCTACCTAACTGATCTCCAAATATCCCACTACAATCCCCCCGCCCCCCCAAAAAAAACTAAAAAAAAAAAAAAACTTAAACAACAAATAAACTCTAACTTGGAAGTTAACAAAGCCTGAAGTTAAAACACGTCACGGGGCAGGTTTTTAAGGCGTTACGTAACAAACGAGCGACCGGTTTCGGCGGAACATGACATGAGTTTTGACGATTTAAGAAAAAAAAATTGGTAACTCAAATCTGTTAACCACACCGGCGGAAGGCCTACCCCAAGGTCTAATTAGTTTTTCGCAGTTTTGTTGCAACCCCTTATATTCGAGGCTGTTTTCTTTTGCTTTCTAAAGAGAGTTTTGGACTTTCTCTTTCTTTGCTTTCTTTGTGGGTGATTTTATTTTAGTATCGTGAGAAGGAATTCAATTCTAATCACTTTCTCTTGGCTGAAATTTAAATAAGTTTATTTTATTTGTACTTTCTAAAAAGTTTCTCTTGGCTTTCTTTTTTACTTTCTTTGTGATTTGAAATTTTTTTTACTATCATGAGAAATTTATTTTAATGAGAAGGAATTCAATTCTAACTTTCTCTTGGCTGAAATTTAAATAGGTTTATTTTATTTATGTTTTCTAATGAAAGTTTTGTACTTTCTTTTTCTTTTGCTTTCTTTGTGGGTGAAAATTATTTTAATATCATGAGAGGGAATTCAATTCTAACTTTCCCTTGGCTGAAATTTAAAAAGGTAAGTTTACTTTCTTTGTGTTTTCTAAAGAAAGTTCCGTCCTTTCTCTCTTTCTTGATTTCTTTGCGGGTTAAATTTATCTTAACTTCGTCACAATGACTGAAATTTAACTTTCTCCTGACCAACTAAACTTAAAATATCTTTCTATCATTTTTGGTTTCTTCGTATTGTCTCACTTTCTCTAGGGGTGAAAGATATGACAATCTCAAGATATAAACTCGACTTTCATTTTCTTGTGAAGAAAATAATAAATATCTTTCTAAATATAAATATATATTTATAAATTAATATAGATTCCCAATGTCACCAATAATGGCTCTCAAATAATCCATATTCAGAATGTCCCATTAACCTAATTATTGCCACCAATATCCATTATGGAATGCTGATAACGGCTCCAATAATAATAATAATAATAATAATAATAATAATAATAATAATAATAATGAGTCAGACATAAAACATCCTATTTATCTAGGTCCCAGAATCGTGATCTCCCTGACACCAAAATAAATTCTAAAAATATATAAAAAATAAATAAACAAATGAAAAATATAGAAATAAGCAAAAAAAATATACCAACAAACCCGAACAGGCAAGAAAAGGGATTCTAATTCCAAAATGGAAAAAAAAAAAACACAAAAACACACTAAAAACAAAACACACGCTAGAGCACCCAGAAGCGATTTCCCCAGACACACCAAAATCCTACACAGGAGAAAGAAGAAGAAGAAGAAGAAGAAGAAGAAGAAGAAGAAGAAGGAGAAGAAGAAGAAGGAGAAGGAGAATATGGGATGTTTCACAGTTTCCCGGGTAAAGCGGATTATGCCTTTCCAGGTAAGAGGCTGTGCAGTGCTGGAAAATGTTCCAGGCGATCTGAGTTTTTGGATATATATATATATATATATATATATATATATATATATATATATATATATATATATATATATATATATATATATATATATGTATGTATTTATATAGAAATGAGAATTTTATAACAAGACACATTTATATAGAAATGAGAATTTTATCAGGAGGAAAACTCCTCCTTCTCCAGGGTGGAAAACTCCTCATTTTTTTTCAGGAGGAAAACTCCTCTTTTTCAGGAGGAAAACTCCTCCTTTTTCAGGAAAACTCCTAAAAAACTCTTTTTCAGGAGGTAAAACTCCTACTTTTTCAGGAGGTAAAACTCCTCTTTTTCAGGAGGGAAAACTCCTCTTTTTCAGGAGGGAAAACTCCTATTTTTTCAGGAGGTAAAACTCCTCCTTTTTCAGGAGGTAAAACTCCTACTTTTCCAGGAAGTGAAAATCCTTTTCCAAGAGGTAAAACTCCTTTTTCAGAAGGTGAAACTCCTCCTTTTCCAGGAAGTAAAAATCCTTTTCCAGGAAAGAAAACTCCTCCTTTCCCAGGAGGGAAAACTCCTCCTTTCTCAGGAGGTGACCTCCTCCTTTCCCAGGAGGGAAAACTCCTCCTTTCCCAGGAGGGAAAACTCCTCCTTTCCCAGGAGGGAAAACTCCTCCTTTCCCAGGAGGTGACCTCCTCTCCCCACGGTACCAGGCAGACGAAGTGAAGAAACAGGTATTACCCCAGGTGAGGTAATTCAAGGTGAGGTCACGACTCGAAGGGGGAAGGGGGGAGGGAGGTTTGGAAAATAGCAGGGGCCAAGACAAAGACTTAAGAAGAGCTCTCTCTCTCTCTCTCTCTCTCTCTCTCTCTCTCTTTCTAATAATAATAATAATAATAATAATAATAATAATAATAATAATAATAATAATAATAATAATAATAATAATAATAATAATAATAATAATAATAATTTCACTACCTCCGCGTTCTATACTGACACGAATTAACCACAAAAAAATAATTTGGACTCCATTCTGGAAAAGTTATCAAATCTTTTCCAGCCTCAATAAAAATGAGTTGCTCATTTCACGGATGAGAAAAATAATTATTATTAAAATTCATGCGATGAATTTCCATGAATTATCTATTGTGATCATTCAGGATTATTGCTTATTCCCAATTTATTACCGTTTTAATTGCCTGTTGCTTTTGTTTCTCCTACTTCTCCTGGTTTTGTTTTTATTTCACAACCATAAAAATTATAAAAACAAAAAATTACATTTTTTAATGGAAATCTGACCAACCCTGAATTCCCAATACATAAAAATCATTATATATTAATTTCCCAAAGCTACTACAGCTATTCTTAAGAACATTTCTAAAGCTTTATCTAAACTAACAGTAATTTCATTATCTCATAATTATCTCCCCCCAACCATTTGAAGGGGGGTGCAGACCCCTTTTCAACAATCTGAATCTTCCCAAAACTGAAATCCAATATGGCTGTTATCTCAGCCTAACGCATTAAAAAATCTTCTCAGTAAAATCCTTTTCTTCTTCTTCTTCTCAGCTCAATCCAATTTCCAGTTTCCAGGGAGGGAAACTGGAATTGGGCAAAAGCAGCGTGGCTGATCACTTCCGCCCAATTTCGCCGGCCCACCTCTCTGCTAATTTGCACATTAATTGAGATTCTAAATCCAGGTATTTTGAGGAGAATATTATTGGCTAATTTCCTCTAGGACCGATGGCTGGAAAGGGGCTACATGGCTAACTACAAGTCAATCCAATATGGAGAAGCGTCACGTGATCACTGGAAAATCTGGAGGGCTGGAACCGCTAGCAATCGTTCTGATACTTGCTTAAATTTGAAGGTAATTGGACCAAGTGTTTTTGAGGTATCAGCACAGAGAATCTGGAACGTATATCCCACATAGACTGGAAGAATTATAGCTGAGAGTCAATCCAGCATGGAAAAGCGTCACGCCACCACTGGAAAATCTGGAGAGCTGGAACCGCTAGCAATCGTTCTGATACTTGCTTAAATTTGAAGGCAATTGGACCAAGTGTTTTTGAGGTATCAGTACAAAGGATCTGAAACATATTCTATACATATTCCAGAATTAAACTGATTGAAATTGCAAGATAGGCTTCTAAGTCCCAGCCTAGGGAAGAGGGTACCTGCCCAAATTTCAAGCTGGGCCATTTCGTAGGTGGTCAGATATCTAGAAGTTTCTGAACATAGCCAAAATTTACAGCACATTGGCCTAGTGGTTTCAAAATGAGTTATATGGACGTCTGTGGGTTAAAAGCTTTTGTAAGTGTGGCCATTAGAACTTTGAACATGAAACAAAACAAGTAAATATTGCGCAGAAGTTTCTTCGGAGCAATCGAGTTTTCTGTACAGCCGCTACAGCGTATAATCAAGGCCACCGAAAACAGATCTATCTTTCAGTGGTCTCCGTATAATGCTGTATGAGCCACTACCCTTGAATCTTTAACCCCGGGCTGGTGGTGGCCTGGTCTAACCGTTGCCAGATGCACGATTATAGCTAACTTTAACCTTAAATAAAATAAAAACTAGTGAGGCTAGAGGGCTGCAATTTGGTATGTTTGATGATTGGAGGTTGGATGATCAACACACCAGATGGATCCCATGTATGCTGACTCATATAAAATATACATAAATGAATACAATATACATATACAAGGCTAATATCTATTGACTTACCTGTGAAGACTGGAATCTAATTAACTCCAAGGGTCATACACCTGTATACATACACATACATGTACGTCTGTCCCATATACACACATAATACACAAATATCCTTTTCATAAACAATTCACTTACACCTTGGGAATAACCTACACCCGCACAGGATTCGGACTCTTGTTAGCCGTGTGGTTAAAGTCACTGTGATTTTGATGTTTCTGACCAGGCAAGGGTTCGAATCTCGCCTGGGACGGAACGCTTATCAGTTATAATTCTCCTTTGGGTGTATGTTACTGCCAAGGTGTAGCGAACTGTGTATTAAATTATCTGGGTTAATATTCACTTACACACTTGTGTAGGTGTGTATTTATGCATACACATGTGTGGGTGTGTATTTAAACACATACATATATGTAGGTGTGTATTTACACACATACATATATGTAGTTGTGTATTTCCACACACAAACACATATGTAGGTGTGTATTTAAACACACATACACACAAAAAAACTCTGGAAATAATCAGGGTTAATACTCACATACACAAACTAAGAAAATATGATATAAATAAGAGAAAAAAAACGACGTTCATTATCACTGACCTCTGAGGAAATTAAGAGGTGTGACCTTGGCGACTGGACAGATGAGGGCAAGAAGGGCACAAGTGCGGGCCATTACCAACAAGGGACCCCTTCTCGATGCCATGGCTAGCCGTTTTTGTTTGTTTTGTTTGTTTGTTTCGTTTGTACAGTTCCTCTTTCCTGCCTTTGTTTGTGCCGGAAAGTTTGAATTGAATGAGGTTTGAGTTCAGGGTTTGTTGAATGTTTTATTTTTATTTTTCAAATATTTATATATATTTTTTTTTCAATGCGGTTTTCAAACTGTTATTCTTTTCAAACTAATTATTTTTATCTTTTCAAAGTGTTTCTTGATGGGGTTTTCAAACTAGTTTTTTTCTTTTGCTAGATTTCTAGATTTTTTTTTCAAAACTACTTAAACTCTCTAGACTTATCTTCCTACAATTTTTCCCAGACTTATACGAAGCCTTTCCAAACTATTTTCCACTTGTTGAGAAGAACTGTTCGCAGACGTTTTTCAAGCTCCTTTTCAAAACTGTTTTCGCGGAGACTTCGCTGAAGATTGGAAAAGATTATCTCATCTCGTTTCACAACTATTTACGACTTCGGATAATTATTGCACATAATTTGACGCCACTTATCAAAGTCTGTAAAAAACTTCTTTGTATGAATTTTCTCAGAGACAACGACCAACTTCCTGATGAACTTCTTGACACGAATTTGAAGTGTTCTGTGCAGACTAATCTTCCCTTATAAGAAGCGTCTGATTGGCTGATCAGTAATCTAAAAAAAACGGCATCTATATCTTCCTTCAGCTAAATCTCAAGTGTTTTAGCAGATCCTGCCTGATTTCTGACGAGTCGACCTTATTTCTTCTTGTTTCTATAGAAATTTGCTTTACTTTTCTATAATTTCTAACGTCTCTCGTTCGTCTTTTTAGAGATATATGGTTTGTAGAACTTCCTCAATTATCTGTCCGTTATTTCCACTGATTAATCTTCAGTTCTGCCAAATTTTTACTTATTTATCTAATTTCTAATTCCTTCGAGTGTGCAATTCCGTACAATGCCTCTCTTTCTCTCTCTCTCTCTCTATCTCTCTCTCTCTCTCTCTCTCGAACCTGCCGTATAATCTATCAGTATTCACCTTTACTCCCTTTTCAATCTTGCCACAAACACTCACAAACACCGGCTTTGTATAGTGGGATACAACAGTATAATAATTATTAATAATAATAATAGTAATAGTATTGTTAGTAGCTAATTCCTCACTAACGCTACAAGAACGCTAATATTTTATATATATATATATATATTTTTTTTTTAATAACAGCGAGCACCACTAACATTCAACGTAGTTCAACATCACCAGCGTCTTCAGGTACCAGAGAAATATATATATATATTTTTATATATATTTATAGGAAGCTGTCTTAGAAACGTTTGTTTTTTCTATATTTTTTTTTTTGTTTTAAAGTTCTGCTCTCACTTCTAACTACTCTAGGTACTTTTAAAAACAAGGTCAATACTGGGGCAAGTGCGAGGACTGTGCTTTAACGCACTGCTTTCAATACTTCTCGTAGAGTCAAAAGTGCGTTTAGATTGTAAGGAAGGTAGCTGTTCCAACCGCAGTCATCATCATCTTCATGTTCGTTTTTCTACCTCTTCTTCTTTTTCTGCATGGAACAGGCTTCTCTTTCAAGGCTGAACTTTTCAGTTTTCTCAGAGTGGCTCAGTCTGGCAACTATGTTCCTTCCCTTCTGCGGTGAGGTCGAGTTTTCATCTGAATGTGCAATGCTACGGTTAATGTTTCAGTCTGGTTAGCGTTCTGGAGATAGTTTGAAAAGGACTACAGTCAATTTTTTTATTTTTTTCAGTTTGGTTAGGTTCTGAAGACAGTTTTACAGTATTACGGTCAATCTGTCACTTGTAGGTTTTTGTAGGTTTTTTTTTCTGAGAGAACACCACTTTTCCAAACTGGTCAGATCCTGAAGACTTTCTCAGAACAATACTACATTCAACTTAGCCTTTGTAGACAGTTTTATCTGTACAGTTTTTTTCTGAGTGAACACCACTTTTTCCAGAGTTGTCAGATCCTGAAGACTTTCTCAGAACAATACTACATTCAACTTAAGACAGTTTCTATCTGCACTTTTTCTGAGTGAACACCACTTTTTCCAGGTTTTCCTGAAGACTTTCTCAGAACAATCATTCTACTTAAGCAGTTTTTTTTCTCAGTGCAGTTTTTTCTGAAACACCACTTTTTCCAGAGTTGTCAGATACTGAAGATTCCGTCAAAACACAAG
Organism: Macrobrachium rosenbergii; assembly: GCF_040412425.1. NCBI lineage: Eukaryota > Metazoa > Arthropoda > Malacostraca > Decapoda > Palaemonidae > Macrobrachium > Macrobrachium rosenbergii. The sequence continues at coordinate 579,380 of NC_089775.1, read as the reverse complement.
ACAGTTTTTTTGTGGCCAAACTTCTTCCTCAGGAGGAAAAAAAAAAAAAAAAACAACACAGAGCTGGATCTGCTTCCCTGAACAGCACACAGTAATCGGAAGTTATTTGAAGTTTATTCTGGCCTGGGCATCTGGACCGACACTCTGGCAGCCACGACCGTGTACGTACGTATAAATATACTGGCAAAAGAAATAGTTAAGTATCTCTATAAACTCTATCTGAAGTTCTACAAGTCAAGGAAGATAGGAGACTGGACTCTAATCGGTCAGCAACAGTCTACACTAACGATTCGTAATTATTATTATTATTATTATTATTACTTATTATTATTACTATTTAAAACTTCTGAAGATTCTCTTAGCACAGGAACAGTTTAAAAAACCGACTTTGTATGAAAAAGGTGACGACGTGCGCGCGCGCTCTCATGGGCGGCATCAAAAAATGAAGAGAGAGAGAGAGAATACGTTCGGCGACGTGAGTGTCTGGTTAGGAGTAGCAACGGCTGGCGGCGGCGGCGGCGGCGGCGGCTGCGGCGAGTGGAATGGTAAGATGGCCGCTTCCGGAATATACGTTGAGTGCTCGTCTAACAGTTCTTTGTGGAAGATGTCCGGCAGTTAATAAAGGTGGGGTATAGGTTGTAGGTTGTATTTGCAGTTGTTGTAGTCGTTGGTTGTGATTTGTACAGTTGTTGAGTTCTTCCCTAAATGCCCTCGAGTGAGATGCGAATGAGTTTTTTATTTGAATCCTCTCCCCCTCCGTAAACCCTCGAGTGAGATGCGAATGAGTTTGTTATTTTAATCCTCTCCCCCTCCGTAAAGCTATTCTTCTTCTTCTTCTTCTCCTCTCTATTTGCCTGTGTCGCTGTCCACCTTCTTCCTTGTACTATGAATGATTCTCTTCTTGTTCCACTTCCTCATCTTCATTCCCTTCTGGCTATCGTTCTTCAGCTCTGGTCCTTCCTCATTCCCGTCCTTTATATCAAAATCCCACTTTTTCAGGCGATTCCTTGATCTGAATCGGCTCTCTCTCTCTCCTCTGCCGGCTTTGCTAGTCGCGATTCCTTCACCTCTTCTTCTTCTTCCTCTTCTCTATAGGATGGAATCGACGAACGCCTGAGCCCGGCTGGTTTCAGCAGTGTGTGTGAGAGTGTGTGTGTGTGTGTGTGTGTGTGTGTGTGTGTGTGTGAGAGAGAGAGAGAGAGAGTGTGTGAGAGAGAGACAGGAACTCGAATGTCACTCTGCCACTGGCTCTTCAATCTTGGTAGACACTTTAAACCACTGGAAAGAGAAAAAAGAATGGTAATTAGAAGAAGGATTTGTCACTCTTTGAGAGAGAGAGAGAGAGAGAGAGAGAGAGAGAGAGAGAGAGAGAGAGAGAGAGAGAGAGAGATTGACAAATGATTTGTCTATGGTTCTTGAATGATGGAAGTATGATTCAAAAACCATTTACTTTCTAATGTTTTCAAAGTGGTTCATAAAAAATTATTTTTAATATGCATGAACATTTTTAAAAATTTTAATAATTAAAATAAAATTATACTTCCAAGATTAAGACGTGAGAGAAAGGATGATTTGAAATGACACATCAATAATGAGAAAAGTATTTTGAAATGTTTCAACATTTATAATAATTAAAAAAATTATTTTTAAAATCCACAACTGAATATTTTTTTAAATATTGTAACATATAATGAGAGAAACATAATTTTGAAATGGCTCAACACTTATAATAACAAATACATCATTCTGAAACTTTTAAATGTAACACATATTGAGAGAAATATAATTCTAAAAAGTAGACATCACTAATGAGAAAATATAATTTGAAACATGTACATCACATACAATAAATTCTCTCAGTTAATTTCTTTTATTTTTCTTTTTAAACCATCACTGAAAATGAGAGAAGTATTGTTCAGCTGTGATCCGTCACTGCCAATGAGAAATGGTTGCTTTCTGAAAACAAAATGAGAGAGAAGGATTATTTGGACAAAAATGAAAGAAAGTATTATTTTCAAAAAATGGGTTTACCAATGCAACTGTGAGGTTATCTGACCAACTTCATCTCTGACAATGAGAGAAAATGAGTGAAAAAAAATCTCTCATTGGCAAATCATGGAGTTGACAAAGTTAATCTAAGAAGTTCTAATGAATGTAAAGCATCAATAAACCTAAAAAATAATAAATATAAAGATTAAACCATCAAATTTCCACTGAGATGTTCATAATCGTGTCCTGGCACCCTACCCATCAGCAGCAGGCCCCATTACCGGCAGGTTGCCAGGGCACGATAAGAGAAACGGCCTAGAACAATAATAATAAATAATGGATTATTAATAAGCACTCAGGTATGGCGACAATATGGATACGTATAAAATTAACATATCCACAGTAACAGCGTCACAATGACTTAGGTCATCGACACAGAGAGAGAGAGAGAGAGAGAGAGAGAGAGAGAGTTAGGTAAACACCTGCACAGTACTTAAACCTTTGCACATGTGCATTTGTACGACAAATGTGTGTGTGAGTAGTTTACAGGTGCCAAAGGTGAGCTGTGTGAGAGAGAGAGAGAGAGAGAGAGAGAGAGAGAGAGAGAGAGAGAGAGAGAGAATCGGCTCAAGAACACAGAAATAGATCTATCTATCTTTCGGCGGTCTCGGTATAATGGTGTGTGAGCCGCGGCCCACGAAACTTTAACCACGGCTCGGTGGTGGCCTGGCCTATATCGTTGCCAGAAGCACGATCATGGCTAACTTTAACCTTAAATAGAATGAAAACTACTGAGGCTAGAGGGCTGCAATTTGGCATGTCTGATGATTGGAGGGTGGATGATCAACATACCAATTTGCAGCCCTCTAGCCTCAGTGGTTTTTAAGATCTGAGGCGGAGAGAAAAAGTGCGGACAGGAAAGTGCGGACAAGAAAAAAGTGCGGACAAGAAAAAAGTGCGGACAAGAAAAAAGTGCGGACGGACAGACAAAGCTAACGTTAACGCCCCTTAGAACACACTCGTCAACTTTGCCCCAGGAATGATACGGAATCTGGAAAGGGTGGGAATGAAACTGGAATAACTGGAATATCAGGAACGACAGGAATTTAACAGAAGCCTGGGAAGGGAGAGACAATCAAGAGAAAGAGAGAGAGAGAGAGAGAGAGAGAGAGAGAGAGAGAGAGAGAGAGAGAGAGAGAGAAACTAAAGAAACAAAACAAACGCGCAAAAAAAAACGCAAGATAAAAAAATAAAACGAAAAACCCGAACAAAAGTGTGAAAGCGATTGGAGAAAAAGCAATAAATAAATAAAGAAAAAATACGAAGAACGAAAAAATAGGAGAACTCACACGAACGGGAAATCGAAGGACACCGAACAATTAAAAATTGACGGTTGGAAAGACGTGGAATGGAAGAGAAGGGAATGAAACGGGGGAATAAAGAAACTCGCAAGAATTGGAAAGCTGTAGATAGATGCAAGGCGAGATTGGACGATTATAAAGGAGGAACGATAAAGAGAGAGAGAGAGAGAGAGAGAGAGAGAGAGAGAGAGAGAGAGAGAGAGAGAGAGAGAGAGAGAGTTCTATATATATATAAATAAAATCAACGCTGATTGAAGCTTTGACAGATCAAATGGGATTTATGAAAGCGAGTTTTTTTTTTTTACTTTAGCCCCCTCCCCCCCCGCCGCCGCCCCCCCTATTAAATACTCCATTAAATAATTAAACATGGCGACTGTTTTACATGATTACAATCTGCCTGTCATTATCATAATGATATTGATCATTAGAATACCGTTTGAAGCGTTGTTATTATTATTATTATTATTATTATTATAATTCTGTCAATTCAAAATAATAATATAATAATAATAATAATCAATATCATGAATTAATTTGGCTATACACCTGTCAGAACGAGGTAGTAATATGCATTTCAAAAAGATTTAAATTTTTTTTTAATTTTTCGTTTTCAAAAATTTCAAAAAGGTTTAAAATAATTTTTTTTAATTTTTTATTTTCAAAAATTTCAAAAATGTTTAAAATTTTTTTTTATTTATTTTCAAAAATTTCAAAAACGTTTAAAAAAATTTATTCTTTTTTAATTTTCTACAATTTCAAAAGCGTTTAAAAAAATTTTTACATTTTCAAAAAATTCAAAAACGTTAAAAAAAAAATTATTTTTTAAATTTATTAAAAATCATTTTCAAAACGTTCAGAAAACATCAAATAGGATTAAAACTATTTTTTTAATATTAAAAAATTTCAAAAACGCTTAAAAAAAATTAAATTTTTATCAATTTCCAAACATTTCAAAAACGTTCAAAAAAAAAAAATTTAAAACCCATCAAAAAATCATTTCCACAAACGTTCACAAAACAGCAATCGTTTCCCACTAGCCCAGGAAACAGCAGGAATACCAAGAAAGGTTACAGAGATCACGAATCATATTCATTTTCCTTTTTTCATCTTTGCCAAAAAAAGCGAAACGAAAATTAGCTATGTTAATCATGCACCTGACAGCCAGACTTGCAAATTGTTTACAAAAAAACTTTCTTTTTTGTTTTACTTAACGAAGTCGAGAGAAGTTATATAAAAAAAAGAGCGCCCCCTCCCCCCTCAAAAAAGAAAAACTTCGGTTCAAAAATTCAGCTGTTCATTGTTCTTGTTCACAGAAGTCATGCAAAGTCTTGGAATGAAAAATATCAACCTTTTTTTAATTATTTTTTTGTTTCATTAAATATTTTATGATCCATTATTTTCCTTTTTTCCCCCAAAAGTTTTTTGACGCAAGATTCCAAATGTCAATTATGAAGACGAATTCTGGCATTGAGTTTGTTAACATTTCTCTGTCTTCACATACAACCTTACCCAAACACAAACACAAATACATACACAATACACAAACACACACATACATAGCATTTGAAAATGTCAGTGGGTACGAGGCGTCTGATAGCTGTCAATTAGGACGTGGGGCTCGCAACCTCATCCAATTATTGAAGGACTGGAAGGTTGTATATTCCTGGTAAATATATACACACACATATATATACATATATATCAATATATACATATATGCATGTGTGTGCAAGCCTGAGAGAGAGAGAGAGAGAGAGAGAGAGAGAGAGAGAGAGAGAGAGAGAGAGAGAGAGAGAGAGAGAGAGAGAGCATCACGACACACGAACAAAATCTACCTGTGAGTGAATACCCCATTTAGGTAATTTCGACTAAGTCTCTTTAAATGGGAGAGAGCCAAGAATATCTGGTAACTACAAAGGATGGAAAGATGCCTTAAAATACAAGAGTTATAGATTCGACTGATTATTGTTGTCTCATCTCGTAGAGAAATTGTTAAAAGGGTGATGCGGGTTCTATCGATAAGGGAATCTTCTCTCTCTCTCTCTCTCTCTCTCTCTCTCTCTCTCTCTCTCTCTCTCTCTCTCACAAACGTGCAAGGGGTAATACATTCTCAACTAAGAAATAATGGATAATTTCATCCAAGTGTCGGTATCAATGACCGTCGTTTCTGCAACGCCAGATAATGTAGATCAATAAAATAGACAATTTGGACAATTTAGACTATTTAATTGCAACTTAATTCAACAACTGGTAACTCAAGCCTCAATATTTACGTTTTAATTCAACAACTGGCACCTCAATTCTTAATATTTACGTTTTAATTCAACAACTGGCACCTCAATTCTTAATATTTACGTTTTAATTCAACAACTGGTAACTCAATTCTTAATATTTACGTTTTAATTCAACAACTGGTAACTCAAGCCTCAATATTTACGTTTTAATTCAACAACTGGCACCTCAATTCTTAATATTTACGTTTTAATTCAACAACTGGTAACTCAAGGCTCAATATTTACGTTTTAATTCAACAACTGGTGACTCAAACCTCAATATTTACGTTTTAATTCAGCAACTGGCAACTCAAGTCGCTTTATTTACATTCGTAATCAGCTGTTGGCAACTGACAGGTCTCTTGTTGACACTATAATTCAACCGTTGAAATCTCGTGGGTAATTGTTTACTGTTCAATTCAAACTTCGAGTATTATTAACTCAAAAATGTTGAGTTTGCTTTTTAATTGAACTCTGAAGAACTTATTAATTCAGTTAGGGAATTATAGATAGGAAATAGAATAAATTAGGAGTGTAAAGTAGAAATAAGTTATCTCATCTACTTTGAGTAAAAAGTGTTTATTGATATTTTGCTGAGAGGAAAATATTATATATATATATACAGAGAGAGAGAGAGAGAGAGAGAGAGAGAGAGAGAGAGAGAGAGAGAGAGAGAGAGAGAGAGAGAGAGAGAGAAAAGATAAATAAATACATCAAATGACATAAAGTTGAAAATTAAAAATAAAATCAAAATATATAACAAACACACAGGAATAATTAATATTCATTTACAAAATACATTACTTTATCAAAATACAATAAATAAAAATATATAAATATAAAGAAATAAAAAATAAATTCATTCATTCTGGTTTATCGTTGCTACAAGAACTTAGAACTAAACTGTCAACTGCTTGCATTGAGAAATAAAATATATAAAATAATATAAATTGTACAACAGCAAAACTAAACGATAAATTACAAAAACAAATGAATGGAAAAATATTAAAACTGAAACAATATTCGCATATTCACTATCTCCGTTCAAGCATTTAAATTTCCGGCGCGGCGATGGAAATTTGGAAGCAGCGTATATCGCGGGCTGGAATCTGCTGGAAAACTGGAAGAGAGATTTGGAGAGGGAAAGAGCAACTGGAAATAAAAATAATAATAATAATAATAAAAATAATAATAATATTATTATTATTATTATTATAACAGCATCCCAGGCACTATTTATGAGGGCAAAAGCATCTCAGGAACAATGACCAAAACGCACCGAAGCATCTCAGAGCATGAAGCATCTTTGGGCTTCAACAGAAGCATGTCACATCAGAACAGACCACTGGAAAGCATCTCAGAACTTCAACAGAAGCATTTCACATCAGAAAAGCATCACGAAGCATCTCTGTGGCCCTCTGGAACAGCAGAAGGAATTCGAAGTTGTGCTAATTCTGGATATCATCAGTGGGTGTTCTTGACTCGCCAGCAAGTATTTCATCTTGGTCTAAACTTTAGGCTGCGTTTCAAAATTAGGGTTGAATTTTGGCCCTCAGAGGAATGATTTCGAAGGCTCTCTCTCTCTCTCTCTCTCTCTCTCTCTCTCTCTCTCTCTCTCTCTCTCTCAGGAGAGGAGGACTTACAATCTCTCCTTCATTATGCTTTGAGAGAAAGTTTATGATCGGGAAAGCTTCAAAAATTTTCTGTACATACACATCTCTCTCTCTCTCTCTTTCTCTCTCTCTCTCTCTCTCTCTCAAATACATTGTATATATAGATACATTTCTCTCTCTCTCTCTCTCTCTCTCAAACATACATAGATACATTTATCTCTCTCTCTCTCTCTAATATATATAAAGATATTTTCTCTCTCTCTCTCTCAAATATAGATATAGATACATTTTTCTCTCTCTCTTTCTCTCTCTAGTATATATATGTAGATATATATTCTCTCTCTGTCTGTCTCTCTCTCTCTCTCTCTCTCTCAAACATATATAGATACATTTCTCTATCTCTCTCTCTCTCTCTCTCTCAAAGATATATATAGATACATTTTTTTCTCTCTCTCTCAAACATATATGGATACATTTCTCTCTCTCTCTCTCTCAAATATATATATATATATATATATATATATATATATATATATATATATATATATATATATATATATATATATATATATATAGATTCATTCCCTCGCAGTGTGAGTTACAATTTCCTGTTTGGAATTGAGCCGAGATGAATAAGCACCGTTATTATTTTATAAAAATAATTCCCATTACCTCCGCCTCTGAACACTGAACGTTCATCACGCCCTAAAAACGTTTGTGTGACGTCGGGGTCTAATCGTTTTCATGAGAGAGAGAGAGAGAGAGAGAGAGAGAGAGAGAGAGAGAGAGAGAGAGAGAGAGAGAGAGAGAGAGAATTTAACATTGCTGGACTGAAATTTACGGGAGAGTGCATTATACTGTGTTGTCGCCCCCCCACAGAATTGTAATTTTGCGAGGCTCTCTCTCTCTCTCTCTCTCTCTCTCTCTCTCTCTCTCTCTCTCTCTCTCTCCTTTCTCTCACCAACTTTCTCCTCCCCCCCTGCACTTTCTTTCTCGCTCTCTCTCTCTCCAACCCGAAATCTTATTTTCTTCAAGTTTAGTGAATTTGAACGACTTTTCTCCAACGCAATGCAGGAAGACAATCACGATGCGAGAGAGAGAGAGAGAGAGAGAGAGAGAGAGAGAGAGAGAGAGAGAGAGAGAGAGAGAGGGAAGGGGGGGCCTTAACAAGAGCATTGCAATTTACTAACTCGATTTTTGCCCCAAATTCAATAGCTTGGTGGCCAAACATTTTACCTTTCCAGTTAAAGGAACTTGAACTTAAAATGAAAAGGTCTGAACACTTATTATTATTATTATTATTATTATTATTATTATTATTATTATTATTATTATTATTATTATTAAGATCTAGAGAAAATTCAAAACTATCAGCACGCGTGAGAGAGAGAGACAGAGAGAGAATCATTATTATTATTAAGACCTAGAGAAAATTCTAAACTACCAGCACGCGTGAGAGAGAGAGAGAGAGAGAGAGAGAGAGAGAGAGAGAGAGAGAGAGAGAGAGAGAGAGAGGCTAACAAACTGCATGAGACAGATATATTGCAAAGGAAAAGTAGTGAAAACATACAGAAATGCTCAGAGAGAGAGAGAGAGAGAGAGAGAGAGAGAGAGAGAGATAGAGAGAGAGAGAGAGAGAGAGAGAGACGATCAACCTATTAGCATGTTAATCCCAAACGCCAATAAACACGACCCAGGCCCCAGCAACGAAGAGCATCGATAATTCATTCCTTTCATCGTCTAATTTACATCTTTTCTGTTGGCAGCAGGAAGTAAAAAAAAAAGAAAAAAAACCTCCCAAGAACATGGTTTTTATTTAAGGTTTTTATTGAAGGTTTTTATTTAATATGGGTCAAGCAAAAAACCTCCCGAGAACATGGTTTTTATTTAAGGTTTTTATTGAAGGTTTTTCATTGAAGGTTTTTATTCAACATGGGCTAAGGCCCAGCTTTTAAAAAAAACCATATAAGAAAAAAACCTCCCAAGGCAAGGTTTTTATTTAAGGTTTTTATTGAAGGTTTTTACTTAACTACCTCCCAAGAACATGGTTTTTATTTAAGGTTTTTATTGAAGGTTTTTACTTAACATGGGCTAAGCCTAGCTTTAAAAACAAACCGTATAAGAAAAAACAACCTCCCAAGACAAGGTTTTTATTTAAGGTTTTTATTGAAGGTTTTTCATTGAAGGTTTTTATTTAACATGGGCTAAGGCCCAGCTCTAAAAAAACCATATAAGAAAAACAAAAAGGTAAAAAAATTTCCCCTTTAAATTTTTTTGCCCCAGTGGCAACATTTACAAAAAAAAACCTCCCTATGCATAAGGTTTTTCTATGAGGTTTTTAGTCAAAACCCAGCTTTAAAAAACCGACTTATAAGAGAGAGCAAAAATATAAAACCATCTTGAAAATAATAAAATATATAAACATGCAGTAAAAAAAATCTTACAAATAAAAATATAAACACACAGTGAATCCATAACAAAACGAACACCAATTCATCCTAACTAGAGAAAAGAAATGACTCCTTCTTCTTAATCCTTATTATCATCCTTCTCTCTTCCTCCTCCCTAGGAACCCCCAACCCCTCCCCCAATCCCTCCCCAAAGCACCACAGACATAAATAGCCTGCTAGCTCCTATGCCCCTCATGCATGGCAACAAAGCAAGGAAGGAGAGAGAGAGAGAGAGAGAGAGAGAGAGAGAGAGAGAGAGAGAGAGAGAGAGAGAGAGAGAGAGAAGCGTTCGGGGGAATGAGTATTACCATTATCCGACTTCCCAGCCTGCGAGGGGGTGAGAACATTATCTGTGATAAATTACCTCATGGTTAAATGGATCTTTTGGGGTGGGGTGGGGGTATGGGTGGGGGGAAGGGAGGAGGAGGAGGTGGGGTAGCCATGGTAGAGGGGGAGGGGGAGGAGGAGGAGCCTTTGGAAGGGGGTGGGAGTGGATGAGAGGTAGTGTTCCAAACAGGAAGGGGTGCCTAGGTTAAGAAGTGATGAAATTTTGGGAGCGAGGGTTAGTCCAAGATTTCGTAGGGACGGCGAGGTGTAGTGGCGAGGTGTAGAAGTGTGTAGACGTGTGTAAAGGTGTAAAGTGATAGGTTAAGGCACAGAGAGGTGACAGAAGTAATGGAATAAGGAAGGATAAGCTAAGAATGTTGAAATATGACAGAGGTACCCCTCAGAAATTTGGGGTCAAGCAACATCAAGTGAGGAATTAGTAAACTTACCCAGGGGGGTGTTGGGTGGATTTGGGAGAAGTTAACAACTAAAAATAACTATCTTGAGATGGGGAATGATGGAACAGGTTGCCAAATTGCAAGGAAAGATCCAAAGTTGGAAGGAAGTGGGTGGCCAGGTCAATAAATCCAATACTCAAGGCTTGACGCCCAGGTCGATTGTCAATAACAAGTAAAATAATGAAAAATAATTGAAAAATGAGAGAAAACAAAAATTAGCTGATGCTTCCAAGTAGCTAAATCAGAAATCCTTATTGATCATCAAAATGTAAGTTGGTTAATCCTATTGTTCTTCTAAATAACTGGCGTTCCCACTCACCAGGCTACTGACATTAACTCTAACACCAATTGGACTGTTTTTCAGCATCCTGAATATTATGACAAAGCAGATTTTCAATTCAGCACACACAACCCCATTTTGTAGAACACAATGACAACTCTCAAGAATAAAGGCGGGCAGTTTTGGCAGCGTTCCTTTGCGCCTGTTAATTACAGCTCCCACAACATCGCAACAGAACAAGGAACAAATTCCGGGAACAAAGACACAAATCTCAGAGACCCTGGGTCATCATAGGTCATCTGAATTCCAGCGCGGGCTCTAATTCCTACCAGATTTCCTGTCCCTTCCCCCCCCACCCCTAGTATCCGCCCCTATCCCCCTAGTATCCGGACCTGTCCCCCTAGTATCCGGACCAGTCCCTAATACCTGTCTCCTGGGAGTTATTTGCATCAATCTGTTGACACAAATCTAGCGATTTACAGGCGACGACGCTTTCTTCCCCGAATCTGAATCACGGAATTTACATCCCTCGCGCGGAGCAAATGACCCCCTGGCAGAGACGAGGTCTGTTCCGGAATCGGAGGTTCCGGAGCCGAGGTTCCAGGTGGTCCGAGGACTGATTTCGGTGGTGAGTCACCCTGGCCTCAATCTCGTTTGATAATGGGGCGAAGATTTTGGGCTGGTTTGATGTACGAGTATTTAAGAGTTATCTGTCATCAAAGCATCACTGATTGTTGGTGCAATAATCATCATCTAATGGCAACAAATTAAATCTTAAGAGGCTCCAGGACCCCTGATATGATTCAGATAAGGTCAGGTGCATTTAAATCTTCTGCAGAAGACCAGTTTCTGAAATTAAGCATGGGCAAGAAACTGAGACAGATTTTGAACTGAACTCAGGACGAGACACATTAATAAATACAGGAAACAGATGGGGGTGAAGAGAATTTGGCACCCTGACAATTAATAGAAGGATTACTGATCCAACAAATTGATTCTTGAGCTAACCACTACCAAAAAGTGACAGCTGAATTGTGGAAGCATATCAATTCCACGGAACTACCGAATAATGTAGGTTTGTTATACAAGATTCCTCTCTAGAGAAGTATATTGCAACATTCTGTTGCTATTCAGCATTGCAATGGCACTGCGTCCACAGGTGTAAATGAATCAGCAATATCTTAATCGAAATGTGATATGCACGTGCAATGCAAAATGTGCATTTCTGACAAAAACAGTCAATAAATTTTACACGTATGAATTTCAACCCCCAAAAATCACTTGGTAAAAATCAGAAATGAACAGTTCTGGGGACCAGTTCTTGAAATAGATCAGAATCCCACAAAGATACAAAAATCTTCACAGGACGGAACATTCGCAGGTGGGGAAAGGTGCACGGTGGAGAAAGCAGATGAAATGAATGAAAATTTAATATTTTAGCTAATAGAAAATTACAATAGATACGTATAAAAGGTGGAAATATCCATGGAAAGTTAACTAAACAAGAGAAAGCATTCAGAGCTCTAGTACGGTAAAGTTACTTATTCCCACACAAAGTGAAATTGCAAAACACCACTTCGGATGTAACAGACTTCTTGATATAGCCCATCCCTGCCCCCCGCAACACCCCTTCCATTCCAAAACACGACGGCAAAGGCTACGTTGTAATTTGATTTGGCAAGTTTCAGCCAAAAAGCCTTCCTTTCCAGAATTCAGGCAATTCTCTCTCTCAGAGGCGTTCGAGTTTTGGCAGGTAGACGAATATTACCAACTGGTATATATATATATATACAATTCCAACTGGACAAATAGTCAATTCTGCTTCGTTATTCGTCTAATAAGTATCATTTCTATATTAATAAGTCGACATTACCAATTTCAGTCTAATATTCGACCGTCACTATCATATTACTAAGTGGCCTCATTTCTGATGGGTGTTCCCAGGGTGAAAAGTGGTCGGGAATATGCAATTCCTGATGGGTGGAAGATGAACAACACTGGATTAAGAACAAACGTAGATAGAAGGCTGAGGGCGAACAACATACCGAGAGAGTGCAAGAATCCGAGGAAAAACAACGCAGAAATATTGAGGGGAAACAACGTGGATGATAATAATAATAATAATAATAATAATAATAATAATAATAATAACCAAAACATAAAGGAAGAACAACAGTGTTGCTGAGAAACAACGGACCGTAGATCAACTAGACAAACAAATGAAAAAAAAAAAATTAGGATTTAAAAATTGAAATGATCAGCAACAACATATTCCACAACAGGAAAGTGGGGGAGAATAACGAGGTGGAACAACAAACTATGAAGAACGCAAGATGAAACAACAGGTCCACCACGACACAATGCAAAAACAAATGGATAAACATCTGCCCAGAGAGAGAGAGAGAGAGAGAGAGAGAGAGAGAGAGAGAGAGAGAGAGAGAGAGAGAGAGAGAGCCGAATGAAAAAATGGCACCACGGCTCAGCATCTAACGCTCAAATACAAATTAGATTCAACACAAAGCGAAATACATTATACATTTAATACAGGGAATTTGATCGTGAAAAATTCCTGCATTTTATATCTGTATTTCCAGTTTGTTAAACAGTAACTGCATTTTGATCATGAATTCCAGTTTGGAATTCTGGATCGCCGGAGCTTTTGGAGAAGAGAGGAATTTGGGATTAATACAATATTCCAAGTTTTTGTTCGTCTTGATGATGATAATAATAATAATAATAATAATAATAATAATAATAATAATAATAATAATAATAATAATAATAATAATAATAACAGCAGCTTCACTCCCACCATTCCCAGAAGTATAAAATTCCTCCAGCCCTTGTGGCACTACCAAGTGCCAACGTTGGCACTTCCCAAGTGCCCACCAATCACCTCACTCTAAGAGGGGCATGTGGCACCCCCTCCCCCCCCTCCCCCCCCCCTCCCACCTCTATCTAATCACAGGTAAAGAGTGCCTCTTCATCCCTCCACACCTGGGAAGATGAGGGGAATGTGAGCCAAAGAATGTTGGGAATAATCATTTCTGTTTTGTTTACGTTTGTGTTTTGTTTACACTTCTGTTTTTGTTTATACTTCTGTTTTTGTTTTAAATGTTTTGTTTACATTTGCTGGCCAGGGGCTGGGTGAGGTTGAATTTTGTTTTCTGAAGGAATTCCTTTGGTTTAATTGCAGGGTTTAGGTGGTCTGAGTTTGACTGCCTTATTTAATCAAGGGATTTGGGCAGTTTTACACTTTTTAGTGACCTCGAATGACCTTGATAAATGACCTATCTTGATTACCTTATCTAATTAAGGGATTTGGGCAGTTTTACATTTTACAGTGACCTGGAATGACCTTGATAAATGACCTGGTTCTGTTACCAAACTGTGAAATGAAACAGATTTCACTTTATCAAAAAACTAAACTAGCACCAATTGGCCCAATTGGTATGAAAATCAGAATTAACTTTATTCAATTAAAGGATTTTGGGCAGTTTTGCATGTTCTAGTGACCTGGAATTACCTTGATAAATTAACGGGCTCTGTTGTCAAACTGAGAGAGAGAGAGAGAGAGAGAGAGAGAGAGAGAGAGAGAGAGAGAGAGAGAGAGAGAGAGAGAGAGCCAGTCGGTAAATTATGCATCTGACAGCTGGGTAAAGCATCATCCATCATCCATCATCCATTTCATCAAGCAACATCAAAAAGTAATGGGAAAACACGGCGGCATTTCTCTACATGAAAAAAAATATATAAAACTGATACATCACCTAAAAAATTAAACTAAAAAAAGGACAGTCATTTGTTTGGTTTTTTTTTTAGCGTGAGTGGGGAAATATTTTCAGGGAATTTCAGCGTCGTCTCGATAAAGGGTTTATCTCCAATCCTCTGGGGAATTTTTTATTTGCCATCTTTATTTTGGGCAATGTGGTTTCCTATCTGAAGGGTGTGTGTGTGTACATATATATATATATATATATATATATATATATATATATATATATATATATATATATATATATATATTTTGTAGGAATATCGACACACGATTACGTGGAACAGAAATAAATTTCTGGCTCACGTCGGGATCGAACCCAGGTCTTTCAAATGGTTGGCAGCGCTCTGGTCTTTCATTTAAAAGACCTGGGTTCGATCCTGATGTGAGTCAGAATTTTATTCATATATATATATATATATATATATATATATATATATATATATATATATATATATATATATATTTTTTTTTTTATGTTCCATCATCACTCACATAACACCGAGAAGAACTGTAGGTGAGAGGAGTTGGATAACCCAGACCTCCTATGATGAAAATCATGAAAAATAGAGGCTAGAGACAAGCGGAGACTAGTGAAAGCCAAGGCGCAGAAAAGACGCGAGTCGGGGGATTTCAAGAACGTCTTTTGCACCATTTTGCCCTGGAGACAAGCCCTTCAGTCCTTGACAAAGTTTCTGGGATGCAGTCGCTCGCCTAATGGCTTTCTTTGTCCTAGAAGAACCCCACCATAGTTGATTAACTCCCAGGTACAGCTTCAGTGAAATGTAACACCCATGGAGTTCATTGATGTGGTATCCGGAAAACTAATAATAAAACGGATTAATATAACGAAAATAAAGGTGAAATGACGATAACGCATCCCAGTTCACAAGAGCCTTTAATAACGAAACACCGCTCGAACCTTCGTAAAGAAATGAACACAACTGCAAATGGAAAATTATTGAGCCAAACACAGAGGTGTTACAGAGAGAGAGAGAGAGAGAGAGAGAGAGAGAGAGAGAGAGTTAAAACACCAAAAGCAAACGAGCAAAATAAATAAACAAACACGCAGTGAAGAAGGAAGCAACGTTGCAATACGCGAGCAACGGTTTTATTGGCTTATCTCGTTTTTCATATTCAAAAGCGTTAAGCTTCTTTTTTCCCGAGCTCCCGTGCAAGATATGACTGTCTTTTATTTATTTTTCATCTGACTTGTTTCGTACAGGCAGGTGGATTTGGCAGTGTAAATATTCGGGCTTTCACTGTACACATATATATATATATATATATATATATATATATATATATATATATATATATATATATATATATATATATATATATATACACGTGTGCATGTGTGTGTGTATATCTCTACAGTGAAACCACCAAATATTTACACTATCGGATCCACAAGTTGGTACAATATATATGTACATATAAATGTATATATATATATACATATATACACAGTGAACCCCCAAATATTGATACTATTGTATCCGCGTCAGATTCTCCCGAAGTTTTCTCCCTTGTTGACTTCTGTTGCTTCTTCGTGTGTTATCATCCTTTTATATTCTCCCTGTGTAAAGTCTGTTCGCCGTCGTTAATGCTTCAAAGGGCGAAGATTGTTCTGCCTCCGTATCCACTGAACTCTGTATTTGTATATATTTAAATAAATATCTTTTGGAACGTTAGGTCTTTTCCCCTCTACAGGGGATGACTCCACAGTAAAGACGAGATAACGATCACCGCCACATTCAGTCACCGGCTCAGTCCTGGATGAAGAACCTGTGCTGAAAACTTCCACATCATTAGCTACGACGTACACCAACAGAAAGGTGACATCAGCAGCGTGTCAAACCGCTCTAAACACACTGCACTGTCAATGGCAGAAAATGAAAGCTAAGGCTAAGATTTTTAGTGGACGCTGAGACGACACGTCGCAAACCAAAACTGTGGCCTTGGGACTCATCTATGACGAGAATCCCAACTTCCTAGAGGAATAGTTACAGAAATCACAGCATTTTATGGAAACTGGACACAAAGACCATCGACACGAACCGCAATGCAACAAACGAACGTGTTCAAGAACGACGAACGAGGGAGAGATACGGAGAGATATATCTCTCTGGACAAGAGGTGTACGTACACCGGCCAGACCTATCAGCCGAACGGAAATCATATTCCGGATTCAATAAACTCCGAACCGTACGATTTCGAATGGAAGTTCGAAGTGGAAAAAGTCCATTGCAGCAAACACTAATTGCTGCACCTCTAGGGGAGTTGGCAATGCAGCATGAGTTTATAAATGATTGAATGTTGAGAGTCTGAAATATTCCTGTCGTGAGCTTATCCTGAAGGAATGGAGGACAGTGGAAAACTGGAAAGTGATCGAGAGAATAACTAATATAGAAACGACTTTTATACATATATATATATATACAAAATATCTAAAAATGAAATATAGTTTTAATATTTCTGTCATGCTCACTCAGAAAGGGTAATCCGAATGAGATGCTGTATATATATATATATTTATATTTGTTCCTCTCAAGCAATTTTTTCTTTCAGAACAATAGTATTAGTTCAATGTGGTAATGATATTAGTTATTATTTTCCTTTAAATATTCTTGAGAAGTCTTGAGAAGTTAGTATGAAAATAATGATTATATATAAAACGATATATATATATATATATATATATATATATATATATATATATATATATATATATATATGTGTGTGTGTGTGTGTGTGTGTGTGTGTGTGTGCATGCGCACGAGCGCAACACGTTAGAAGCAATACATCCGTTTGTATTTACTGCTAAAAGCAACAAATTCACTTTATGACTCTGTGTTCCAAACCTTCCCCAGCTTTTCGCTAGCCAAAGCATTCACGCCCCCCTTCGAAAAAAACCCATTTCTCTTCAAAGAGTGTTTATAGAGAGAGAGAGAGAGAGAGAGAGAGAGAGAGAGAGAGAGAGAGAGAGAGAGAGAGAGAGAGAGAAGGGTTTTAATTTTCATAAAGGTACAGACCAATTTTTTTTTTTTAAGTTACTCTGTCATGAATCTTCAGGCAAGGGAATGTCATGCACACGGGGAGAGAGAGAGAGAGAGAGAGAGAGAGAGAGAGAGAGAGAGAGAGAGAGAGAGAGAGAGAGAGAGAGAGAGAGCCTTGATATGAAAAACAAAAACTAGTGACTCTGACAGTACTGCATCAATTCAGCCAAAGAAGAATTCATTGTTGCATTCTCTTTCAAAAGCAAAAGTCATACGGATCCAATTTCCTCTTTTTGGGTTCATTCTGGAATATAAAAGGCAAGGTGGGCGTTCCAAAGCCTGGCAGTGAAAGGAGAGAAAGAGTTTCACCAGTAAAACTAATCAAAGCATGGCGTAACTCTCTATGATATCTCCTTGAATATAATATTCAGGTTTGCCATAACTCATGCATATTAGCCAGCTAACTGAGGGGAGGGGGGATTCCAACCCCCTTTTCCCTGCCACCTTTACCCCCTCCTGCCCCTCCCACAGGGTGAGGTCCAGACCCCCAAAATGTAATTCTGGAGTTACAAGAAGTTTGGATTCAACTTTAACCGTTTGTCTTCATGAGCCAACCTCATCAGTGCCGTAACTGTTTTCAACAACAATGCTTTCTGTAGTTGTTGCAATATATATATATATATATATCAGTAAGGATCAACTCTCTCACAAAGAGAGAGAGAGAGAGAGAGAGAGAGAGAGAGAGAGAGAGAGAGAGAGAGAGAGTCACAGACTACACAGAAAACATTAATCTCCATACCTGTATTTCTGAGCCACTTACAACCAGATTGACTCCCGGTTCAGAAAACTAAGATTTTGTTCAGTTTTCAAGTGGTTTTTCAAACCTTGAAATCCAGTAGAGGAAGAATATCTCCTTGCTGAGGCCGGGGACTGATATTATAAGTGCAGAGTTGACTGATAAGTTTACCTGGCGGCTCTGTGGCTAAGTACTGCGTGGGAAGGAAGTTGATGTGTGTACACTAAGTAAGTATACCTTAGTTTAACCAGACCACTGAGCTGATTAACAGCTCTCCTAGGGCTGGCCCGAAGGATTAGATTTATTTTACGTGGCTAAGAACCAATTGGTTACCTAGCAACGGGACCTATGGTGATTCAATTCAGTTTCAGAGTTTTAGCTCTTAATATAAACATTCTTCTGTGGGGAAAACTTTCTAGTATTAAAGTCATTGACTACTGTTTTGCTCCAAAAAAATCAGGGACCACTGTACCCAATATTCTGCCCCAAAAAAGAAGGAGCCACTTCTTGAACCTCATATCATGCCTCTACAAGCATAAATGCTCACTCGCCAAGCACTGTGCTTTTGTTTCCGTCACGCCTCTAAATTCACGTGAAGTCCAGAACCCCTCTTTTAGGTAGTGGTTCTCATTAAATGTACAATTTGTAGCGGTTCTCATTAAACGTGGGATTCACGACTGAGGGGGTTCTTTGGCCCCCCGGTTAAAATGTCGCGGTAGTAATTCTCCCGAACCCCTCGTATCTTCATTTAGATTTATATACAAGCGAGTAATGAGTGGAACATGATTCTGAAACAAATGTGGGAGTCTGGGAAATAGCTTTGGGTATATTGTCTTGTGTGTATTTGTGTCATTTTATTCTTCTTCGTTCGATTGCAGTGCGTGAATGCGTTCGAGCGTCTATCAATAATGATAATAATAATAATAATAGATCATACATAGATAAATAAATGAATAGATAAGTAAATAATGAAGAATGAAAATATATTAAACCACAATTTTGTGAATTTTATAGACGAATCTAAAATAATATAGTTTCCAATAAAAAACAAACAAGTAATAATGCAATAGATACGAGGCGGACAGACAAAAGTGTGGACGGTCAGGCAAATAGCCATCTCTATAAACAGTTCTCTCTCACAGAAAACTAAAATCTAAAACAGTAATTCTGTACGATATTTAAACAAGTTATCTCTCAAAGATTTTCCAGACCATTCAAATAACCAATGAACGTCGTGAAACCTTCCACCAACAGGTGATTTTCCACTGGAGGAAAACTGGTGATGATGACTCAGTCCAGAGGTCTTCCTAGGAACTGAACTTCCTAGAAAAAAAAATCATTCTAGACAATAATAACACTTGCAAGTCTTGGAAGAAATAAGATTCTGGTTAGAGGAAGTTATAAAAGGATTCTGTTGAGGCAGAAGTGTTACTGTTATTCAAAGTTAATGAGATTGTTCTTCAGAACTGGACAGAATTAGGCTGGAATACTGGGAAATTCTTGAGGAATCGAAGAGCTGGCGATGAAATGAGGGATGGCGAGAGAATAACGATGATTGGTGGATCTGCAATGCAACGGCGTTGATGTATATGTATATATATACATACATACATATATATATACATCCTTACTATTTATATCTCTGCGTAAAGAATAAATATGGCGTAATTATAAGAGCGTCGGGTTACAAATCATCACTTCCGTTTTCACTCACAAACAGCAGGAAACTGCTGCTTTCTTTAAGTGTAATTCAATTACATTAACAACTTACAAAATAAATCTTGACTATTCCGCAGAACAGCATCTCTCTCTCTCTCTCTCTCTCTCTCTCTCTCTCTCTCTCTCTCTCTCTCTCTCATACAACACTGCACCCTGCCTTGAAATTCAGTGCAATGTCTTTCCTTCCTTTGTTCATTTCCTGAACTCCTGGGCAACAAGTCTCTCTCTCTCTCTCTCTGTCTCTCTCTCTCTCTCTCTCTCTCAACGCTTGATAACAAAGGAGTATCTAGGCATGGTCTAGTACAGTGGTCACCTCAATTATTTCAACCTTCTTTCAAGACAATAATTATTAAGATAAAGAGAGAGAGAGAGAGAGAGAGAGAGAGAGAGAGAGAGAGAGAGAGTGGAATGCAGTGTTGAGTTCTGTTATGTCATATGAAAAAAGTTATATATTGACCATAAAATATAAATATATATAAATTGATGACTGCTTCATCACCAGTGGGATTCGAACCACAGCCTGGTTGGGAAACGACATTGTAGAGTAAAGGTGGCTCAGTGGTCAAGGTCACTGTGTTTCCTTTGTTTCTAAAACAAACGGTAGTAGTTTTATCCACAGCTTGATCAGACCACTGCACCACATTCCTTAAGAATCCTAGTGTCGTGAGCTAAATTTTCTCCAGACGAGCTGCCAGTGGCGTGGAAGGGAACATAGACTTTAAATCGAAGCGAGAATATGGATGGAGGTACGGTAAAATGAATGAAAGGGGCTGTAGCGAGAACTGGACACCATCGTGAGAGGAAGACCAAAAAGGATTCGATGAAGAGCAGAAAGCAGTAATAAAGTGTCCTAATGGAGGAACCTTGGTAGGAATCTTCAGAACTGGCTACTTTAGGCACGACAAAAGACACCGTATTGATAAGTCATTAGTACGTGGCAAGAGCTAGTGCGTTCCTGCATATTCAGTAATGTATCTACTCTAGGTTCTAGACATCAAAGCAAACATATAACCACCACATAAACACTAGTCTCCAACAGTGTTGGAGGAGAACCTGAAACTCAGAACAGAGACGAAGAACTGTTGCGTCGGCGACGAAGACATGGGCTGCGATCTGCGGTGTCCAGCGAATAATAATGGCTCCAAAAAGAGTGAAACAAAAACCTAACTCAGAATGAATAACGGGGGGAGTAAGGGTGGAGAAAGAGCAGAAGTGAGAAGAGAAGGAGTAATAGATAATAAGAGCTAAAGGATGGTACACAGGCAGCGCAGGAGAGGATACTGAAAAAAGGGGTGCAACAATACCCGTGGTCCATCCTGCCAGCCTTCAAAATTACAGGCTGACATTTTTGAACCCACATCAACCTACCATGTAATTGTGGGCATCAGGAATCTCTCTCTCTCTCTCTCTCTCTCTCTCTCTCTCTCTCTCTCTCTCTCTTTTTTCTTCTTCTTCTTCTTCCTCAGGTAGTAACTCGTAAATGAACCTCCTTTTAATACCTTTCTTCCTGTTCTCTCTATCTCTCTATCTCTCTCTCTCTCACTCTTCTTCTTCTCCCTCCACAGGTAGTAACTCGCAAACGTAACCTCCTGTTAATACCTTTCTCCCTGCATATTTTTCCTTCCACGCCTTCCCCTAGGCCAGAAATGACATTTGCATATGTTTCGACTCGACATGTTTCGCGTATGATACCTGGCCAGGTTATACCGGGTTTCACGTCTGTTTTCACGTCAGGTACCTGTTTCGTTCACGTTTGAATTTTCTGGGTCGTATTTATTCATGTTTATGGTTTATTCAAAGTCTTCGCCTGACTCCATCGCACCTGTTTGTAGTTTGTTGTATTGAATTTTCTCTCTTTGATGATGTGGGATCGGGAATTCTCTCTCTCTCTCTCTCTCTCTCTCTCTCTCTCTCTCTCTCAATCTCTGCTTTAGTTCGGCTATTGGCCACACTTGATCAAGATCGTTTGCGCAAATTGCTTCGGGGAGTTGGAATGAGAATAGTAAGTGTTTCATTTACCTTACGTCATGAGAGAGAGAGAGAGAGAGAGAGAGAGAGAGAGAGAGAGAGAGAGAGAGAGAGAGAGAGAGAGAGAGATTTAACCGCGTGAGAGAGGCAATTGAAATATAAACAAAAATACACGAAACTTTCTCTGAACTGTTTGAAAATAAAATTATACTACACTCACGTCTCTCTCTCTCTCTCTCTCTCTCTCTCTCTCTCTCTCTCTCTCTCTCTCTCTCTCTCTCTCTCTCAACTTCCCTTGAGCTGTAATGTCCATATTCTGTGAAGGCTTCTCTCTCTCTCTCTCTCTCTCTCTCTCTCTCTCTCTCTCTCTCTCTCTCTCTCTCTCTATAACTTTCTTTAGTTTTATCTCTCTCTTTCTCTCTCTCTCACTTTTCTCTTTCCTGGAAAAATCTAGAGACACTGAAGGACTCTCTCTCTCTCTCTCTCTCTCTCTCTCTCTCTCTCTCTCTCTCTCTTAGTCATGCACACCCAAATGAGCTTCCCAAATCCCTAATGCCCTTCTAGCCCGCAAGGCCCCACAAAAAAAAACAGTGAATTCATTTGCATGTTTTTTTTCTTCTCTTCATTTTCTCTCTTGACCCTTGCTACACTGGTATTGAACAGGTATTAGCCTGGTCTCCTGGTATTTCGGACGAGAGGGTTGAGCTAACTCCTCCTTTGGGTATACAAGTTTTAATGACGAGTCTTCTTGGAGATTTAGAATTGTGTGACCGGTTTCGACCAAATTTCTAAGGCATTTTCACACGAATGGCTTAGAAATAAGAGTCGAAACTTGTCAGGTCATACATTTAGGATTTCCCATTGTCTTGTGGCATTGTGTGAATATATATACATACATAAATGTGTAAGTGTAATATATACATACACACACACACACACACTTTCAGCTCCAACACAATAACAAACATTCCACCTGAATCCACACAATGACATTCCCATCAGACAACCAAAATAAGTGTATTCAACCCCATTCATCAACCAAAAATCCCGTCAACCGAAAAGATATGAAAACATTTTCAATAACTTCATTCTGAAAGAGAATTCCGAAAATATTAAAAAAAATATATTAAAAAAAATAATTAATATACATTGTCAGCCGTCATTCAAAAGGTTTGGGAATCTGCAGTTGATGTGGAGATATGCCGTTATTGCTCTCGAGTTATTTAATCATATTTCGACTCTGGCTGCTTCGGATTGAAGCTGGGGGCACGATCGGGCAGTGGTTGGGGCACTGAGAGTGGAAAGTTCCAAAGCCACATCTATGATGTGACTGTAGAAATATCTTTGTTATTATTATTATTATTATTATTATTATTATTATTATTATTATTATTATTATTATTATTATTATTATTATTTTCATAGTTATTTTTTCCTTTATTGTATCTGCTTTCACATGTGAGACAATAGGAGGAGAGAGAGAGAGAGAGAGAGAGAGAGAGAGAGAGAGAGAGAGAGAGAGAGAGAGAATAATTTCCTTTTGTGATCTGATATGCCTCTGTGTGCAATGTGTGATTCCCAAAGGTTTGATCTGAACATTTCCAACTATAATAATAATAATAATAATAACTCTTACAACAATTACAACAAGCAACACCAATGACAAACAACAACTCACAACCCAGAAATCTGCAACAGAATACAACACAAACATATCACTGACACTTGACAAAACGTTGAGCCAAAAATCTCTCTCTCTCTCTCTCTCTCTCTCTCTCTCTCTCTCTCTCTCTCTCTCTAGCTCGAGTGACATTCGAGCTGTTGTTGCACTGGGCAACAACAGTGGAGGGAACGCAGAAAAACAACCAACGGGGGGAGAACAACAACTGGTTTCTAGTGGTTATAAAAAAATGAAAATAAAATACAATAAATAAGAGAGTGTAAGCTAGCCACCCTCCCTCCCTCCCTCCTCCCCCTTAGAAATGTTTGCAAGCTAGCCACCCTCCCTCCTCCTCCTCCCCCCTTAGAAATGTTTGCAAACATTATGGAATGTTAGTAACGGTGGTGAATGTTTGTGAATGTTCAGGTGATAAATGTTTGTAGATTTACGGTGATAATTGTTGATAATTGAGGTGGTAATTGCACGCAAACATTGTGAATGCCGCAAATGTTTGCAAGCACACTGATGATTGATGTTTTAAACATTTTTTTTGAAGGCTGCAAATGTTTGTATGCAAAATAGTGATCACTACTTGCCAACATTATGAAGGTAGCAACTGCTTGTAAACATTATGAAGGTGACACAACATTGAGTGATAAATGTTTGTACAATGTTTGTAAACATTTTGAAGCACATAAACAGCCAAGGCAATGTTTGTAAACACAGAGCAAAATAAATGTTTGTAAACATAATGTAAGTGAATAACATCTGCATAAATTAGGTCATGATGTTTATAAACATCAAAATGACAAACATCGGTGAGCGTGAGAGGGTAAATGTTTGCAAACATTATTACAAAGTCGATAAACTCGTAAAACATTAAGGGAGTGATAACATGTGTTTATCAAGTGTTGAATGTTTGTAAATCTGAACGACTTGTAAACATTAGTGAACATTATGAAGGCAATAAACATTTGTGATGGTGGAAAGTAGTAATGTTAGTGAATATGTAAACATTAGTAAACACTTACAGCTGACAAACATTCATGAACATTACGAAATATATAAAAGTAAATATGGAAATAATATTCAAACATTTGTGGATAATAAGAATATGAATTTTTGTAGCCACTAAAAAAATTTATAAACATTTGCACAGATGACCCCCAAAAACATTTATAAAACTCTGATAAATACAGGTACTGCTTTTCTGCCCCTGCTATGAAAAGCAGCGGGAGTACCTGAGTAATAGCAGCAGCAGAAGAAGAAGAAGAAGCAGAAATCTGCTATTAAAATTATAAAGAGAAAGATTTGCAATCATAAAATTGATATACATTTGCACAGATGACCCCCAAAAACATTTATAAAACTCTGATAAATACAGGTACTGCTTTTCTGCCCCTGCTATGAAAAGCAGCAGGAGAACCTGAGTAATAGCAGCAGATGAAGAAGAAGAAGAAGAAGAAGAAGCAGAGTTCTGCTATTGTATATAAAGAAAAATAAACAAAAAATAAGGCCAGGTTAATCAATGCCAAACTTCAATCAAGAAATGGTCCGAATGCTCGCCTGCAGCCCTGAGATTTATGGCTCTTTTCTTTTTTGTCTCCTGTCTCTGCCATTTCTCTTTCTTGTGTCTGGGAGGGAGATTGAAAGAGAAAGAGGGAGTCTCTCTCTCTCTCTCTCTCTCTCTCTCTCTCTCTCTCTCTCTCTTACTTTCCTTCTTGAGGTGTAGTGTGGAGAAGGGACTCTCATTGTCCATCTTCTCTGAAGGTTTCTCTCTCTTTCTTTAACTTTATCTCTCCCTCTCTTTCTCTCTCTCACTTTTCTCTTTCCTGGAGAAGTCTAGAGAGACTGAAGGACTCTCTCTCTCTCTCTCTCTCTCTCTCTCTCTCTCTCTCTCTCTCTCTCTCTCTCTCATGCAAGAGACTTGCAAGATTACCTGTCAATTCTATTGAGGCGTCATGAAAACGGCTCTGTTAATCTCTTAGGGGTGTCTGGGGGAAAGATTGAATGAGTCTCTCTCTCTCTCTCTCTCTCTCTCTCTCTCTCTCTCTCTCTCTCTCTCTCTCTCTCTCTCTCTCATTTCCTGGGCGTACCGGGGGAAAGATTAGAAGGTTCAGTGTTCCTCTTACCAACATCTCTCTCTCTCTCTCTCTCTCTCTCTCTCTCTCTCTCTCTCTCTCTCTCTGTGGGCGTATTTCAAAAGGAAAATTGCGATGCACAAACCCACCACGCTTCTCAATCTCGACATCCCCATGGAAACGATCCCAGGCCAAACTGCCAGCCAGCTCTTCAATCATGCCCATTCATTATTCATTCATTATTCATTCACTCACCTGGATGAATCAAAATAAAAAATAACTAAAAAGTGAAAAATTGCGCCGAAGTTTCTTCTGCGCGATCGAGTTTTCTGTACAGCTTGTAATCAAAGTATAACGTTGTATGAGCCGCGGCCCATGAAACTTTAACAACGGCCCGGTGGTTGAGTGTCCTATGTCGTTGCCAGCCGCGCGATTATGGCTAAATTTAACCTTAATTAAAATAAAAACTACTGAGGCTAGAGGGCTGCAATTTGGTGTGTTTGATGACTGGAGGGTGGATGGTCAACATACCAATTTGCAGCCCTCTAGCCTCAGTGGTTTTTAAGATCTGAGGGCGGACAGAAAAAGTGCGGACAGAATGAAGTGGGATTTGAACAGTTATTGAAGGAAGAAATTATACTCAGTTTTTCTTCCTGTTTTCTGAAATGCAAATCTTGCTGTGGATTCCTCAAAGATTTCCATTCCTTTAGAGGGTCATTGGAGGGGTGGTTATTCCCTCCTTTTTCCCTCCACTCCCTACTTTTTCCCTCCACTCCCTCCTCTTCCCTTCCAATCAGTCTTTTTACCTTCTTTTTCTCCCCCACTCCCTCCTTTTTCTCCCCCACTCCCTCCTTTTTCCCTCCACTCCCTCCTTTTTCCCTCAACTCCCTCCTTTTTCCCTCCACTCCCTCCTTTTTCCCTTCACTCCCTCCTTTTTCCCTCCACTCCCTCCTTTTTCATTCTTTTTCACATCCACACCCTCCTTTCACCTTCTTTTTTCCCTCCAATCCCTCCTTTTCCCCTCCACTCCCTCTTTTTTCCCTCCACTCCCTTCTTTTTCCCTTCCTTAGTTTATGTGAGGGTCTACTGGTTATGGATGATCCCTACACCTTCCCTCCAACCACCCTTCCTCTCCTCATGGATATCCACCATTTTGGAGGGTTACTGGAGGGTACCTACTCCCTCCCTCTCCCTTTCTGGAGTCTATTAAGTTACTTGGAGGGTCTTTGGAGGGTACCTACCCCCTCCCTCTCCCTTTCTGGAGCCTATTTAGTTACTTGGAGGGTCTTTGAAGGGAACCCACTCCCTCCAGCTCCCTTCAATTCCCTCCCTTCTCCAGCTTGGTCGTCAGGGAACGAGAGAGACAGAAATATCAATCACAAAGGCAGATTTATGACAGTCTTTCAGTCCCCTACCAGAGAGAGAGAGAGAGAGAGAGAGAGAGAGAGAGAGAGAGAGAGAGAGAGAGAAACCCTTCAACGTCCCCCAGATGCGTAAAAGGACCCCCCAAAAGGTCTCAAGTTCTTCGATGACACTGGGGCTCGCATAGCCTAGACCGGGCCGCCTCCCCCTCCTCGGGGCCGTTGGCGTGCTTCTCCTTGTTCCCAGGCAGGCAGACGAGTGACAGTGTGCAAGCAGGGTTTTTTAGCAGGGACAACAACAACAGCAGCAGGAGCAGGAGCAGGAGCATAAACAGCAGCTGCTTCGGGGTGTTGTTAGCCTACTGGTGTTGGTTTTCGAGATGTTTGTTTCATGCAGAGTGGATGTTGTGGCATGCAAGGGCCTCTTTTCAGTCCAGCCTGTCATGTCCTCCCTGTGGTTTGTCTTTCGGGAGTCTCTGTGTTTGTCTCCAGCGTCCCTTATGACAGGTGTTCGTGCAGCATCTATATAGATAGATAGATAGATAGATAGATAGATAGTATACTAATCCCTTCCTTTCAATTTTACTACCAATGCCCTTTTGCAAGTTCGTATAGAGTTACTTTCCAAATTAGGATACACCTCTTACCGGTGGTGGGAGGAGAGAGAGAGAGAGAGAGAGAGAGAGAGAGAGAGAGAGAGAGAGAGAGAGAGAGAGAGAGAGAGAGAGAAGCTGAAAAGATTTAAAAGAGGGTCACGACTGTCATTTCTGACAAAAATTACGAAGGCACCAAACGAAAAAAAAAACCGTTTAGGAACCAATATCCTGTCATGCTTAAGCTTTCTGTCGAAGGGCCCCTGAAAATCCCCCTTCCCAAAGGACCTCTAACCCCCTTCCTCCCCTTCCCCCTCCCACGAAAAGGACCTCGATCCTGTAGGGAAAGCAAAAGGTGTAGGACCTCTTCACACACTCCCAAAGCAGGGGGGAGAGAGAGAGAATTCCTTTTCAAGATCTGCATAAAACCCGGTGGTACAGCATTTGCATGGCAATGGGATTCATGCTCCTTGAATTCGTTACTTGCAACATTATCGGCTCTCTCTCTCTCTCTCTCTCTCTCTCTCGAAGGCCATTCAATGCCCCATTCATTGCGGATGAATAAAAAGCAAGTTTTTTTCCACTACTACAATGAATGAGATGAATGAGGAAGAGGAATGGAACCAGTACCAAGGTGTTCGCATACCTGACGATCCAATTTTTTTCTTTTTTTTTATCTCATGAACGCATGGTTGGTCATGACACAAAAACTGCTGTTTTTAGAAGCAACTTATCTAAGTTTCTCTTTCAAAAAATCAATCTTGAATTTACATACACATACAAAGTAATGGTAAACAAACTTATTATCATAAACCTGTCTTGATAAAATGATAAAATGATAAATTCTTGGCCTCAGAATACAAATGGAAGGGATCTACTTTCTGATCTTACATCTGCTGAGATCACTGACGCTACTGGCCTTATGCCAGCACTGTACCTTGCCCAGAAGCAGCCTGTAGCTTTGGTAAGGTGTACAAGGAAGAAAGAGGCCTAGTGTGCACCTGCCCAACCAACAAAGGCACCTGGCCAGAACTCAAGAGAATGTTTAGCATGCCAGAGCATCTGGGGGTTTAAGAAATTCTCTATAGCTCCAGACTTGAAGACAATATGACTTTTCTAAGCATCTGTGGGGGCCCCAAAGACTTTTCTAAGCATCTGTGGGTCGCCAAAGACTTTTCTAAGCACCTGTGGGTCCCCCAAAGACTTTTCTAAGCATCTGTGGGTCCCCAAAGACTTTTCTAAGCATCTGTGGGTCCCCAAAGACTCTCCTAAGCATCTGTGGGGCCTCAAAGGCTTTTCTAAGCATCTGTGGGGCCCCAAAGACTTTTCTAAGCATCTATGGTGCCCCCAAAGACTTTCTAAGCAACTACTAGCAACAGACCACAAGAGCAACCAACCAGGTGAAGAAGAAAGTGATTACCAACAGACCACAGAAGCAACCAACTGGGTGAAGGAGAGAGCAATTACTCTCCAGTGATCCCCAACAGACTTCTAAAATGTCTGTTAGCAACAGAGCAACTTACAGACAAGCTGAAATAGAAAGAATTCACTATTTAGTGATCCCAACAGACTTCTCAATGTCTGTTAGCAACAGAGTAACTTACAGACAAGCTGTGGATTGTTTTTCAGTTATAATAATAATAATAATAATAATAATATTTGCATACCATTTTCCAAATTACCTTCCTATGCACATATATGCCTGCTATGCAAAGGAATGCAACAGACACGTGCATAATCTATGCAGTGGAAATGCATTCCTCCAGCAACAATAAATAAATAAATAAATAAATAAATAAATAAATATATATATGTGTGTTTACCAATGGCGTATTTCTGACCCGGCAGAATAACACGTGGTCAATCACCATTCCTCCTCCTACTGCGCCTGCGCCCGCGCATGCGCACACAAACATACACACACACACACACACACGCACGCAAAAAACAACCCAATACAAAGGCGTAGATATTCCGCCAATGGCGTATGAGAGAGAGAGAGAGAGAGAGAGAGAGAGAGAGAGAGAGAGAGAGAGAGAGAGAGAGGGTGGGGTTGTTGACATAATTGAAAAGGTTATGGAACCTCAAACCCTTTCTCACACTCTCTCTCTCTCTCTCTCTCTCTCTCTCTCTCTCTCTCTCTCTCTCTCTCTCTCTCACGTCTTTTTTATTGAACTGCATTCCCCTTCCCTCCACCTACCCTTCCCCCCCTCCTGAAGGGAGGTAGTCAAATGAGAGAGAGAGAGAGAGAGAGAGAGAGAGAGAGAGAGAGAGAGAGAGAGAGAGAGAGAGAGAGAGAGATGTTGAAACTATCTGATTAAATTCAAACAAAACATTAACATAATCATTATACACATTCTATATATATATATATATATACTGTATATATATATATATATATATATATATAGAGAGAGAGAGAGAGAGAGAGAGAGAGAGAGAGAGAGAGAGAGAGAGAGAGAGAGAGTCCTGATACCAGTTTGCCTCAAATCCTATTTTCCAGCAATTGACTTCGCTTTAACACCCGGGGGGGCGGTTAGGGATTAATGTCGATTTTGGGCGCAAAATTAACGAAGAATAATATATAAATCTATATGATATATTTTATATAGATTTATATATTATTATTCTAGATTATTATGATTATTTTAAATGCAATTACATATTCATTAAACCTCGCCATTCCTGCCGTGTGATTTGTCAGAATGATTACAATGCCTAAATGTAATTCAGCCCTGTTAGCGAATGTAATCCGCAAGATAACGATTTAAGTTAAGGTAATCCATAAGGTGATGAATTATCTTAAGGTAATCCCAACCACCCACCCCAAAAAATAGCTAAATGCTTAAGGTAATCAACCAAAATATCAATTGCTTCAAGGTAATCCATAAGATGATGAATTATCTTAAGGTAATCCACATCCCCACCAAAAAATAGCGAATTACCCTGAGGTAGTTCACCAAAATAAAAATAAAAAAATAAAAATGAATTACCTTAAGGTAATCCATAAACTTATTAATTATCTTAAAGTAATCCCCCCAAAAATAGCTATTTACCGTACGGTAGTCCACCCAAAAAAAATTGATTACATAAAGGTAATCCTAAATTGATAAATTACCTTAAGGTAACCCATAAAAATGATGAATTATCTTAAGGTAATCTCCCACCCAC
>NC_089775.1:526003-543503 GCF_040412425.1 Macrobrachium rosenbergii | reverse complement strand
TCTCAGGCGACGCCGAAGTTGGGCCGAGCAGAATAGAGACAGTCGGCCGGTTATTGATAAAATGAGAAAGAGAGAGTAGTGACTCTCTCTCTCTCTCTCTTTCTATTTAGCTGGACTCTCTCTCTATCTCTCTCTCTCTTTGTTTAGCCATACGATGTGTTCTCTCCCTCTCTCTCTCTCTCTCTCTATTTAGTTGGACGATCTCTCTCTCTCTCTCTCTCTCTCTCTCTCTCTCTCTCTCTCTAAGTTATTCCTTCCCTGATATTCTCTCTATCTCTCTGGTTGATATTTTTTGTCTAAATCTTAAGGTAAATTCCATTCTCTCTCTCTCTCTCTCTCTCTCTCTCTCTCTCTCTCTCTCTCTCTCTCTCTCTCTCTCTCTCTCCCTAAATTGTCGTGTCCTTTTCAATGGGGTCAAAATGTGTGTTTGTGTGTACACAAACACGAATTAACCTGAAAGGACTCCGAAAAGGATACCCACTCCATCCTACCTTAAACTCACACGACCCACAGGGACTCGAATCCTTAATATCAAGAAACTGCTTGCGTTCTTAACAATGGAGTTAAATATGTGTTTGTGTGCACGCGTGTGTGCGTTTGTGTGTCCACAAACACGAAAGGAAACTGGAGGGACACTGAAATGGGTTCCTATTTCCTCCTCCTTAAATTCCCAGGACTCACAGGACTCGAAACGACTCGGGGTTCATTAAGCTGCCGAAACACCAATCACGTTCTTTTCTTGAAAGCTTCTATTTTTTTTCTTTTTAATGTTTTCTTTTCTTGAAAGCTTCCCAATGTCTTCTTTTCTCGAAAAACTTCTCTTTCTCCCAACTTCAGCCATGGAATTCCGAAGCACGGGCTCTTGCTCAGCGATTTGAGGGGGCACAGACAGGAATGCGGGTTGAAGTGGCATGTACCCGGTGATAAAACTGGTTTCATTTCCCAAAAGATGCAAAATCTTCTGAAACTGATAAAAGATCAAGTTTATCAAGGCCGCCGTAAATAGAGCTATCTTTCGGTGGTCTCTTTGATGCTGTATGGGCCGCGGCCTGTGAAACTTTAATCACGGTCCGGTGGTGGCCTATCCTATGTCGTTGCCAGAAGCATGACTGTGGGTAACTTTAACCTTAAATATAGTAAAAACTAATGAGGTTTGAGGGCTGCAATTTGGTGTGTTTGATGATTGGAGGGTGGGTGATCTACATACCAATTTGCAGCCCTCTAGCCTCAGTGGTTTTTGAGATCTGAGGGCGGACAGGAAAAAGTGCGGACAGACAAAGTGCGGATAGAAAAAGTGCGGACAGGAAAAAGTGCGGACAGGACAAAGTGCGGACAGGATAAAAAAAAAAATACATCATAATTCGACATCTTTTCAATATAATGACAAATGAAATGAAAGTGGGAAAACTACGTATGAATAAAACGTCTAAAATGAATAACTAATGAATGGATAATAAAGAAATGAATAATGAACGATTGAATGATAAAGAAATATATGAATAAATAACAGTTCAGATAAATTTCCGGTTGCAGTGACGAGAGGGGAAAGAGAAATTGTCCCCTCTCTCTCTCTCTCTCTCTCTCTCTCTCTCTCTCTCTCTCTCTCTCTCTCTCTGTGGCCTCCTTTCTCTAGCGTCCTTCCTTTCTCTCTTTCTTTATTGACTTCCGGTTTTATCTCTCTCTCTCTCTCTCTCTCTCTCTCTCTCTCTCTCTCTCTCTCTCTCTCTCTCTTCTTCTTCTTCTTCTTCTTCTTCTTCTTCTTCTTCTTCTCTTGTACCATTTTACCATGCGAACAGTCTATTATAAAAATTTCCACTCTACCCCCTTCTCTCTCTCTCTCTCTCTCTCTCTCTCTCTCTCTCTCTCCTCTCTCTCTCTCTCTCTCTCTCCGGGAAGGAGAATGTCCTCTTTCTAGTGCAATTTACTTCACACCCTCTCTCTCTTTCTCTCTCTCTCTCTCTCTCTCTCTCTCTCTCTCTCTCTCTCTGATTTTCCTTCTCTCTCTCTCTCTCTCTCTCTCTCTCTCTCTCTCTCTCTCTCTCTCTCTCCGTTCGCGATTGTCAAACTCAAGGTGCTTTCAAACGCGGCATCTTCAAACGTCACTGAGTGATGATGGAGAGTTTGACAGACAGCTGATTACAGAGTAAACAAACAAACAAAAGCAACTCGCAGGTAAACAATAAACAAGGCAGAGGGAAAAGCCTCTAGCTGAGATAACGGCAAATGATGATGTTTATGACATGTACACAACATGTCACGAACATGTCAGCAACTTGTCACATACATTTCATAAATAAGTTGGAAACAAGTCAATGATTGTAAGTGAATAAAAATTTTTTTGGGGCAAGTGATGAACAATCGTTTGATGCAACGGTTTGGGTTTCCAACAAGTTGATCACTTGTATCTGACATGTTTGTGATTTGTGTGCAACAAATTACCAACATATCACTGACTTGTATTCAACCTGTTTGGGACATGTTTGCAATAAGTTACCAACATGTCACTGACTTGTAATCAACATGTTTCTGATGTTTGCAACAACCTGCCAACATGTGTTTGTACCACGTATTACTCTTTCGTGGGCACATCTTTGTGCACATATATATATGTATATATGTGTATGTATGTATAATATATATATATATATATATATATATATATATATATATATATATATATATATATATATATATATATATATATATATATTCTAATCCCTCCTAAAGTCTCAACATATCACCAACATTCACACACCAGAGCACACGCTCGCAGCACTAGAAGGAGCGGTACTATGCACACCGCTTGTGGGAATCTTTCAAACCGTGACATTCCTGACCTTGGACAGCCTGCCTGTCTGTCAGTCAGTCACTCACTCAGTCTATCAGGCAGTCTATGAAGGTGTGGGAGGGAGGGGGAGTCCCACAGGGGGGAGAGGGAAGTCCCACAGGGTCCTCAGCCCGTCCCCTGAAGGCGGTGGGAGGACTGGGGAAGGTGGAGTAAGCAAGGGAGTACCACAGGGCCATTATCCCAACCTCCTGAGGACTGGAGCAGGAAGGGATTGGGGAGAGGGAGAGGCAAGGGGGGAGGGGGAGGGGGGGTTTGGTTCATAGCTTCAGGGAACTCTCGCCTTCAGTTTCCTGTCACAGCAGCAGGAGGAGGAAGAGGAGAAGGAGGAGGAGGAGGAGGAGGAGGAACCTCTGGTACTTTAAGAATGACGGCTTTCACTCCTTGAGTGACTAAGGCTTCCGTCTTTCGGTATTGGGAGATTGACAGGAAGGTGTTCCTTGTCTATTTCCAAGAGCGTGGATGACTTAATGAGAGGCAGGAATCACTTGGGGTGGATATTCATGCATGTATGTCACGCGTGTGCGTATGTATGTATGTATGTATGTATACATATATAGAAAACATTCCTATGCCAGTGATTGGTATTCGCTTCCTTGTCCAATCCAAAAATCTTTGAGATCATTTTGATGCTATGAATTGGTAGTCTTCATTCAACTCAACTTTTAGTAAGTCAATCATCCTCTTTTTTGGATAATTCTAAGAGGAATTATGATGGAATTAAAAGAGATTCAGAACAGCATTCCTCTAATGACTGATCCTCTCGCTAATCAAGTCGTTTTCGATAATGCCTGTTGTTAATTTCAGGAAATTAATCAGTAACTTTGGGATTATCAAAATCAGTGCCATCTTTTCCCCAGGAAAGGTTAGCTATGTAATAATAATAATAATAATAATAATAATTGTTCCCTATCCTGCTAGGTACTACATGTTCCTATACCCTTTTTTCTAAAGATACCCCATTCTTCCCAGCATACCATTCCTTGCAACCATTGCAAGAAACTGCAAATACCCACACCTATTCTTCACTTATACCCATCCACCAGCTGTGAATGGGTACCAGAGGAAACTCAGTCAGAAAAAAAGGATTTATCATCATCCAAATCCCATTCTTCCCAGGATGAAAAAGACTTATGACAAACACATAAATACATATATATATATCTATTTATGCAGACGACATGGAGTACCAAAGAAAATATAGACCTAAGAGGTCTGCCTCCGAGACGAAGTCCCTGTCCCAAGGCAAATTCGTCGGGACACAGCCCCAAAATAAAGTCTGGGACACCAAAACAGAGGTGTCCACGAGACAAAGCAGGGGGGAAGAAAGTGTGACAAGTAATTCCACCAGGATCAAATGAGGCAGAGAGAGAGAGAGAGAGAGAGAGAGAGAGAGAGAGAGAGAGAGAGAGAGAGAGAGAGAGATTGAGACGACGAAAGGCTTCAAAACAAAACGAACTGAGCGTTAAGACAATAAGGAAAGATTCAGGAAAAACAATAAGGTTTAAAAAATTCGGGAAAAATGCTTAGAAACAAGTTAGGAAATTGTTGCACCAGAGATTATTTAAGGACAAGCTATGGACCCACGACAGCTTTCTGGAACAAACAATAGTTAAACTCATGAACTTTCAACCTTCGTTGAATCACAAACAATAACATATATAATAAACAAACAATCGACTGAAATTGCGACACAAAGAAATATTCAAGTCCATATTTCACTAGCTGGCAACCGAAGACGGACCAAGCATGGGCCCAAACAATGAAATGTTAGTTATCCACTGGAGGTATTTGGTAGGATTGGACCTACCCCACTCGTCATAGGGATCAGGGTAGCTTAACTCTCTCTCTCTCTCTCTCTCTCTCTCTCTCTCTCTCTCTCTCTCTCTCTCTCTCTCCTTTCAGATATTCGAACCTATTTCCTTATATCTAAAAATTAAAATAGTTAACATAAATATAATCCTTGAATATTATATTAATAATTCTCTCTACATCTGATATAATAATAATAATAATAATAATAATAATAATAATAATAATAATAATAATAATAATAATAATAATAATAAATCATAATAATAATAATTTAATGTCCCTCTAATTGAGAAAAAGGAAAATTTATTTGTTGAAAAATAATTAATTAATACTTTGATTAATATACAATAATAAAATTATATATCTATATCTACCTATCTATATATATATATATATATATATATATATATATATATATATTTATATATTTATATTAACTCCCCAAGTCTACTCCTTTTCACATGTTGAATACTTCTTCACGTTTCAATATCAGGAAAATAGCTATAAGAGAGAGAGAGAGAGAGAGAGAGAGAGAGAGAGAGAGAGAGAGAGAGAGAGAGAGAGAGAGAGAGAGCCCCTTCAACAGTCGATCCCTTTGTACAGCTTTTAATATCCACAGGATCATCCACAAAATTAACCTCTCTCTCTCTCTCTCTCTCTCTCTCTCTCTCTCTCTCTCTCTCTCTCCCAAATTGGCACAACAGATCACTTCTGCTCAATCAGTCTTACACATATCATATCTTCTAACTGTCGTGGCCATAATGCAATCCTCTCTCTCTCTCTCTCTCTCTCTCTCTCTCTCTCTCTCTCTCTCTCTCTCTCTCTCTCTCTCTCTCTGCAGATAAGGTTTTATGGCAGCCAAAGAAAGGCTTTTTATCTCCTGACACGAAAATCTGGAGATTTGCCAAGGGAAAAACTATAACGGGTCATAAACATGCACAAAACATTTTTTTTTTCTATTTCATTTTTTATTTTTCATTTTGTTTTCTATTTTCGTTTCCTGGGAGAGTTCTTGAGAGCACAATGAGCTGGAAATGTTTGTTGTTATTATTATTATTATTATTATTATTATTATTATTATTATTATTATTATTATTATTATTATTGACAGATTTTGACAATTATAGGTCATTCTCACTTGGGACAAAATATGAACATAACAGTATTATTATTATTATTATTATTATTATTATTATTATTATTATTATTATTATTATTATTATTACAAAATATTAACATAATACAGAATTTCATAAGATACAGCTATTACCGAGATAACAATTAAAGGCCTAAGTATTACCAGAGAAATAATATATATATATATATATATATATATATATATATATATATATATATATATATTTATATATATTTCTATCTCGATTGCGACTCAAAACAGTCGACTAACCATCAGGTTTTAAATTGACCAAACCGATATTTTTCACAGTAATGTTCTTATATTCCTTTTACACACTCCAGAGAGAGAGAGAGAGAGAGAGAGAGAGAGAGAGACAGAGAGAGAGAGAGAGAGAGAAGGGCTCGCCATACCCAACTTAGTTCCCCAAACTTTTCATTTCGAGATTTCTGAGAGTCTCTCTCTCTCTCTCTCTCTCTCTCTCTCTCTCTCTCTCTCTCTCTCTCTCTCATTTAATAGTTAGTTTCAAGTATGCATTGCCTAAGTACTCTGGCTAATTGCTTCCATAACTTTAATGGTCATATCGCGTGTACTGGGAACTCTCTCTCTCTCTCTCTCTCTCTCTCTCTCTCTCTCTCTCTCTCTCTCTCTCTCTCTCTCTCTCTCTCCTTGGTCGACTTGCATATATCTGCATTACTCTATACAAAGCCAGTAAGATGGTGCACTGTTTCTCAGTTATGAAGTAATGTTTCTTTACTGAAGAAGAGAAGTATAATTTGGGAATCAGAAAGGGCCCCTTATTCCCGTGGGAATTTCATGCATAGCAATTTCCTATCTGGAATGGGTATCCTTGGCAAACGGAGTGGCATCTGGATGTAAAGGGCGTGCAATAGGATATAATCCTCAAGTCCAGGACACCCCCTTGGAAAGCTGGATTTCCAGGGCACCTCTACCAAGGATAGGACCCCTCTGGAAGCCAATCTCAAGAGCCAACAGCCGGTCTGGAAGTGGACCTCAGAGAGGTCCAAGATCCCCTGGAAGCGAAGCTTAAGGGTTTAGGGTCCTCCTGGAAGCTACTCTGAAGATTCCAGGGTCCTTCTGGAAGCCAGTCTCATGAGCCAAGATCCGGTCTGGAAGCGGATCTTAGAGAGTCCAGGATACCCTGGAAGCGAATCTTCAGGGTTTAGTGTCCTCCTGGAAGCTACTGTTAAGAGTCCAGGGTCCTTCTGGAAGCCAGTCTCATGAGCCAAGCTCCGGTCTGGAAGCGGATCTTAGAGAATCCAGGATTCCCTGGAAGCGAATCTTCAGGGTTTAGTGTCCTGGAAGCTAGCCTTGAGAGTCCAGGGTCCTTCTGGAAGCGAATCCTAAGAATCCAGAACCTCTCTGGAATCCTAGTTCCTCTGAATACGAAACCCTCTGGAATCAAATCCCAAAGAATCCAGGGACCTCTCTGGAACCGAATCTTAAGATTCCAGGACGCAACTGGAATCGAATCGCGACCCCCAGACCCACCTGGAAAGTCTCTGGACACCCAGGAACGCTGGAAGAGAATCTTCAAAGGTCCTGAACCACTTACAAATTATCTCAAACCCACCGAGAAAGACTCTGGAACGCTGGAAGAGAATCTTCAAAGGTCCTGAACCACTTACAAATGATCTTGTACACAACTGGAGACCCTGCCACCCATACCAGAAGAAGGAGCTTCCAGCGACACAATCCTCCCAAGTTAAGGATAAGACCATTTCCAGGGAGCTAAGAATAGCGACGCCCGCCTTCTTGGGCGGCTGGAAAACCGGCTTGGGTGGTCTGGCTAACTTGCGCAGGGCCTGGAAGTCCAATTTATCAGAAGGCAGTTTGTCAGGCGCCCATAGTGGACGAACTTTGAGAGCCATTTTAGTTGTTAGGGAAGTGTTTGCAGAGAGGAATGGGATTTTTGGAAGAAGAAGAAGAAGAAGAAGAAGAGAGAGAGAGAGAGAGAGAGAGAGAGAGAGAGAGAGAGAGAGAGAGAGAGAGATGAGTAACAGGAGTGATGACAATACAATATTCCTGAAGACGAATAAACAAACTGGATAATTGATACGAATTTGTATAATACACTTATATAATGAATATATAAGTTTTATACATTATATATATACATTATACATTATATATATGTACATATTTATAATGACAAACTCAACAAAACCAAGGGTGACTCTCTCTCTCTCTCTCTCTCTCTCTCTCTCTCTCTCTCTCTCTCTCTCTCTCTTCACAACTACTAAATGTTGAATAGCTTTCTCTCTCTCTCTCTCTCTCTCTCTCTCTCTCTCTCTCTCTCTCTCTCTCTCTCTCTCTCTCTCCTTCAACTCCCAAAATATCTCGGCGTGAGACTATTCAAATAAAAACCTAAAAAAACAAAAAAATATATAATAGAAATATGAAACTCTGCAGTTCATTTTGCCAGTCACAAACAAAAGCAGGGTATTCAATGCGTATGTTATTCAAAGTACGTGTAATCTGGGATTCCTTGTGGCTGGGTGACCATTATCATGTCAAAGGACTCTGGAGAGAGAGAGAGAGAGAGAGAGAGAGAGAGAGAGAGAGAGAGAGAGAGAGAGAGAGAGAGAGGTCTTGTCTGCCTGAATTATTCCTGACTTCATATCTCAAATAATGTTTGTTAATATTTATTTTTACTGCTATTTCTGTATTATTTCTTTTTTGTTACGCTTTGCATTTCTCTCTCTCTCTCTCTCTCTCTCTCTCTCTCTCTCTCTCTCTCTCTCAAAACCCAACAACCGGACAACGAATCATTTCATTTTGCACAAAACCAACCAATCGCCTCTTCATTTCATCTTAATGCAAATATCATTCATTCTTCATTTCCCGAGTCAGGCCCCATTCATTCACCCCCCACCCCCCCGCTGGAAAATGAATAAAATGAATAAATTAACTATTTTCACTGAATTACGTACAATCAAACATTCAGGCGATGTTTTCCTATTCTGTCGAATTCGTCCCAAAAACAGAGTCATTCATTTATTCACGACGTGAATTGAATGAGTGCAGTCTCATTCATTTTGCCGTCGATTCGGGATGAATGAGGCGTTCTCAGAATTCTTTCGTTTTGTTGAATGAATGACACGTTCTTTTTTTTATTCAGTTATATGCTTTTTTTTTTTTTTAGACGATCTTTAGCGTTGTACGGTGATATTTTAGTCAAATATTAGAGAGAGAGAGAGAGAGAGAGAGAGAGAGAGAGAGAGAGAGAGAGATTGATGGAGAGAAATTGAAGGAGAAGGAGAGAGAGAGAGAGAGATTGATGGAGAGAAATTGAAGGAGAAAAAGAGAGAGAGAGAGAGAGAGAGAGAGAGAGAGAGAGAGAGAGAGAGAGAGAGAGAGAGAGAGACTGGGGGAGAGAAAGAGAGGGGCGAGAGAGAGAGATTGAGGGCGATAAAGAGAGAGAGAGAGAGAGAGAGAGATTGATGAAGAGAAATTGAAGGAGAGAGAGAGAGAGAGAGAGAGAGAGAGAGAGAGAGAGAGAGAGAGAATAACAAAAATCAATAACCTCATCAAAGGCTTGTCACTACTAAACCTTGAATCCGAACTGAAGAACAAATGAAGAAACCCACCCCACCTCCCCACCTTTCCCTGGGGCGATTCGAACCCGCGCACAAACCGAGATTTTTGGGAATGAGGCTGCGAGTCCACAGGCCTTTCTCAGACTATTTTGACCCACTGCAGTCGACTAACATCTAGAGAAATTAATGTGTAAGTTAAAAAGGTAATAAATACCTTTTGGAAAGTCGTGACGAGTTTCTGACGTACCCAGGGGATCGAACCCTGGCTCTAGCGTTTAAAGTTAATAATAATAATAATAATAATAATAATAATAATAATAATAATAATAATAATAAAAAAGTTATACTCAACACTACCAGAAAGCGATTAGTACCTTTGCACCTAAACATCCCAGTTGTTTATTTACTCTCTCTCTCTCTCTCTCTCTCTCTCTCTCTCTCTCTCTCTCTCTCTCTCTATAGACAGCGCTCACTCCAGCTCAATAAACAGTACGCTGCAGAGTTCGAAGCTTTCAAGAACAGCGCTAATCTTAACGATATGCTTGCGTCATGCACCTAGTGACTGGGCGCACAGAGAGAGAGAGAGAGAGAGAGAGAGAGAGAGAGAGAGAGAGAGAGAGACAAAATGTACACGTCATGCTCCCAGCTACCCTCTGGAGATATCTCTCTCTCTCTCTCTCTCTCTCTCTCTCCCTCCCTCTCTTAATCGGCAAATGCGTATTGAGAGAGAGAGAGAGAGAGAGAGAGAGAGAGAGAGAGAGAGAGAGAGAGAGAGAGAGAGAAATGTGTGTGATGTCTATTTTAATATGAAATCATAAATCATAGATAATTCTTTAATTATACCAAGACAAAAAGGTCTAATTCATAGTCTCCGATACCTTGGGACCAGGTTAAATTGGTTTCCCTTGTGACTGGGATGCACTGCGTCCATTGCACGGCTGACCACGGGTTCGATCCCGGGCGAGGGAGGGAGGGAGGAAGGGAGGGAGGGAGGGAGGGAGAGCATTGGTGCGTCTCACTAAATCCTAAGGAGAGAGAGAGAGAGAGAGAGAGAGAGAGAGAGAGAGAGATAGAGCATCTACTGGTATGCCTGGTCTTTAAATCAACAGTGAGAGAGAGAGAGAGAGAGAGAGAGAGAGAGAGAGAGAGAGAGAGAGAGAGAGAGACTGGAACGAGAAATATAGGAAATAAGGAAAAAAAGGAGAGAGAGAGAGAGAGAGAGAGAGAGAGAGAGAGAGAGAGAGAGAGAGAGAGAGATGGAGAGGGATTAGGAGTAATGGTGGGGAGGGGGGCGCCCTGCCCGCCCCCCCCCGAGATAGCTGGTTTCTTGGGGGTTGGGGAAGGGGGTGGGGGGCAACAAGACCTTGAAAGAGGAGCACCTTGGCCAACAGCCATCGCTGGACACACACACAAGAGATGGTGGTAGAAGGAATATATAAAATGACTCTCCTCTCTCTCTCTCTCTCTCTCTCTCTCTCTCTCTCTCTCTCTCTCTCTCTCTCTCGCATTTCCACCTGTCGGTTTCATTCATGGACGTGGAATCCATTACTTGTACAATGTACTACTGCACATTTTATTAAGGGGAGAGAGAGAGAGAGAGAGAGAGAGAGAGAGAGAGAGAGAGAGAGAGAGAGAGAGACATTTGATGGCGTTCCCTATTTAGAAACGCAGCGAGAGAAAGAATGAGAGAGACAGAGAGATAGAGAGAATCTGCTGGTATTCCTAGGAGAGAGAGAGAGAGAGAGAGAGAGAGAGAGAGAGAGAGAGAGAGAGAGCATTCTACAAATACCTAATTCTCTGTAGCCAGTGATTCCATTATAAGCTGTACAGAAAACTCTATTGTTTGTAGTCCTGACTACACAATTTTTCGTAGCCATTCATAAAAACATTAAACATTAAATTTACAAAATTTATCAGCTAATGTTTACAATCTCAGACCTGTCAGCTTTTGAGAAACTCCAAATTTCGATATACTCTATTAAACGACATTCAAATGCCAATATCTTTCAATAATCACGTATAAAGTTAAGTCAAGATATATCTTATTTGTCTACTCATAATTTAAAAATGACAAATTACATTTTAATATAATATTTTAATGACTGATTAAACTTTGATCAAGTTATATTCAAATGGCTGCTTCGTATGCAAATATATATCACAATCGTCTGCATTTTAAAGAAAATATATATATTGAAAAGAGGAATTTAAAATTATTATAGATGTATCTTAATGATAACTCAAGGCTATATAAATGTTCATGATTATTGGGAGATAAATTATCATATGTTCTAATGAATAATTGATGATAAATAATGGTACAATACGGGGATTATCATAGTATTATATTATATTTCTTCATGATAGTTTTTGAGTATATGACGTAATATTTCAAATAACCCACTTCGATAAATATATTAAGAAAATGACAGAGAGAGAGAGAGAGAGAGAGAGAGAGAGAGAGAGAGAGAGAGAGAGAGAGAGAGAGAGCTGGATTTGACATCAGTTGGAAGGATTTAATTATAACGCTGGTGAATTGCGATAAATTCTGGACGGTGAAAAATATTACCAAATTAATTTTATACATAAAATGATATTTGGTCACTTTTGTGCCTGACAGCAGGACACACACTATATATATATATATATATATATATATATATATATATATATATATATATATATATATATATATATATATATATATATATATATATATATACTTACATTCAGTAGTCAGTAGCACCTGTGCATTCAACTTAAAAAATGTCTTAATATCTATATATTCTTCGGCAGTTCCAATCGTCAATAGTACACTTGTAGACTCAGCAACAAAACACCTTTTCAATTACTTCAAAGCCAAACAGCCAATCCTGATATCAGCCCCATTGTAGAAGGAATGAAAGATGTATTATTACGCTACCGGCCGAACAATGCGTTTGGAAACCCGTGAATGATTTTGGGCTATTGTGTTTGGGCCAGTGGTGGAATGCTAATGATATGGAATGCAAATGCTATTATTGCTACTCTTGCAACTGAGAGAGAGAGAGAGAGAGAGAGAGAGAGAGAGAGAGAGAGAGAGAGAGAGAGAAGAGAGAGAAGTTTTCCTATGCTAATTCAGTACCTCTGCTGTTTATACTGCTATTCCTATTACAACTGTGAGAGAGAGAGAGAGAGAGAGAGAGAGA
This sequence comes from Macrobrachium rosenbergii, assembly GCF_040412425.1. NCBI lineage: Eukaryota > Metazoa > Arthropoda > Malacostraca > Decapoda > Palaemonidae > Macrobrachium > Macrobrachium rosenbergii. The sequence goes on along the minus strand of NC_089775.1, from coordinate 530,960 downwards.
GAGAGAGAGAGAGAGAGAGAGAGAGAGAGAGAGAGAGAGAGACTAAATCTCTCTCATTCATCTTATCATTCCTCCCCCATTCGTTAATATTATCACATACTTTGCCAATTCCTTTCCCCCATAGAAACACATCCACGAATGCTCACTCATCCCAAATCCCATGTTTGTTGACGATCTTGCCCATATACCATCCTTTCCTAATTAGCCATAAATATTAAAATACATCGTCAATGATTCTTTATGGCAAGGTTATCGATCCTTTCCAGCGTTAATAATTCATCTATGATACACATATTAGTTTCTACAAGTGTTTATAAGTGATACTTATTCCTTAATAGGACGTATAATAATTATCGATAATGTCCACCTTACAATATACTTTGATGTATATTTCAAATATACCATTAAAAAACTACAATAAACTTACACAGGAGGACAGACAGGGTTCCAAAGCCTGGTCGTAGGAGGAAAATAACAGAAAATAACAGAAATTTCAACAGTTTCCTAGATATTAAATCCAAATTACATTCAGCGAATGTAATTCAGATTTAATAACAGTAATTAAAAGATAGCACTTGGATGTATTACGTGTTAATGGAGGGGCATAAATTACATTTTTGTTATGGAGTTGTAGTGCAGAGAGAGATTATTTTGAGAGAGAGAGAGAGAGAGAGAGAGAGAGAGAGAGAGAGAGAGAGAGAGAGAGAGAGAGAGAGAGATCAAACTATTACTATAAGGTTTCTTCACTCCACAGAACTTATTATTATTATTATTATTATTATTATTATTATTATTATTATTATTATTATTATTATTATTATTATGCACTCTACAATAGACACATGACAGGGAAACACCTTGACCTTTGACCTTTCCGGTCAAAACGATCTTCAAGTGACCTCTTCAAGAATTCATTGCGTGGCCTTCGCTTCCAGTTCCAAGCTTTGGAATTCTAACCCTCCTTCATCTTCTGTTTTCCCCTAGAGGCTTGGTCTGAATGTATACGGTGGGCATTACAGTCCAGAATTCAAGGGTATTATAAGAGATGGTCGAGATGAGTTGTAACACACAGAATAAATAAATAAATTAAAAAAATAGAAAAATACATAGAATCAAATGATATATTAATATATAAATTGATTTATATTTATAGGTAATTCAACACAATATACAATTCCCACATAAATTATCCACTGGTCGAAATTATTTTTTAAAAAATTATCCTCAGTGGGAATCAGTCATCGAATTCCAACCGGAATTCCGTCACGACGACAAGAGGTCTTTTTTTTTTTTTCTCAGGGGGGGAAAATGTAAAAATAAAATTTCACAGATTAATAAGCCTGGGAATATGCTAGCATTTATAATGAGGCCAGGTTGTCTATATAATGAGATTATGTACGCCCGGATTAGCTGGCAAGATAAATAATTCAATTTTTTTTTTGTTTTTTTTTGTTTGTTAGGTGGAAATAAATGGAAGTGTGATGAATGTTGTGTTTGTGTGTGTGTATGTGTGTATATATATTGTTTTTTGACCACTACTGTTGTTCAGCTGAGAGGAACCATAATCCATTGCTTCGTTCAACTGCGGAGTGAGGAATTTTGACTGAGTTTGTCTCACTTTCTATCTCTCTCTCTCTCTCACCGTTTCTAAAAAGAGACCACTTTCTCTCTCTCTCTCTCTCTCACCGTTTCCAAAAAGAGACCACTCTCTCTCTCCTCTCTCTCTCTCTCTCTCTCTCTCTCTCTCTCTCTGTCCCTGTTGATTTAAGACCAAGAATATTAGCAAATGCTCTCTCTCTCTCTTTCTCTCTCTCTCCCTCTCTCACTCTGTTGATTCAAAGACAAAGAATATTAGCAAATGCTCTCTCTCTCTCTCTCTCTCTCTCTCTCTCTCTCTCTCTCTCTCTCTCTGTTGATTTAAAGACCAAGAATATTAGCAGATTCTCTCTCTCTCTATCAATATTTCTAAAAAGAGACCACCACTCTCTCTCTCTCTCTCTCTCTCTCTCTCTCTCTCTCTCTCTGTTGATTCAAAGACCAAGAATATTAGCAGATTCTCTCTCTCTCTCTCTCTCTCTCTCTCCCCCTGTGCGTGTGCGTGTCAGGCAAATCCCAACTTCTCAATACTGATCACAATGAAACTAGGAGGGCTATTTGCCTCCATACCCAAAAATTTAGTGTAATTTATTTTGGGGGAAGTCTGGGGCCAGTGCTCAGTAATTTTGGGTTTTGGGTTTTCCAATATGGGCGCCGTGTCACGTGACGATGACGTCATTGCAGATGCGTGGCGTCACGTGATAGCAGTAGCCGGTATTCTCTCTCTCTCTCTCTCTCTCTCTCTCTCTCTCTCTCTATATATATATATATATATATATATATATATATATATATATATATATATATATATATATATATATATATATATATATATATATATATATATATATATGTATAGAGAGAGAGAGAGAGAGAAACATGAAACTTAACCACGGCCAGGTAGTGGCCTATCCTATATCGTTGTCAGAAGCACGATTATGGTTAAATTTAACCTTAAATAAAATCAAAACTACTGAGGCTAGAGGGCTGCAATTTGGTATGTTTGATGACTGGAGGGTGGGTGATCAACATACCAATTTGCAGCCCTCTAGCCTCGGTGGGTTTTAAGATCTGAGGGCGGACAGAAAAAGTGCGGACGGATAGAGCCGGTACAATAGTTTTCTTTTACAAAAAACTGAAAATCAACTATAAATACCCCCTTACCTTATCATTACAATACCCTGGTACATAGGCAAGGGACTTAACACTCTCTCTCTCTCTCTCTCTCTCTCTCTCTCTCTCTCTCTCTCTCTCTCTCTCTCTCGGTTACCTTGGTAACACGTCGAGAGAGGAATTAGATGACTTTGAAAGCTCTCTGCAAAGAGGGATTACGACCAGTCTTTTAAATCCCAAGGAATGTAGGATTTATTGTGCCTGTTTCTAGATATAGAGGTCTACCCCATTCCAAAATTCCCTTCACGGCCCGACTCTTGGAACGGAATTCCATCCGTCGATTCCCAGTCATCCTTGTGACCCAATCTGACCTCGAATACCTTTGCCTAGTGTCCTTTGGTCTTCAACATGAAGTGGAGAATTATTATTATTATTATTATTATTATTATTATTATTATTATTATTATTATTATTATTATTATTATTATTATTATTATCAAGTAAATGGAGAGAAGAGAATAAATAAAAAAGGAATAGGAGGGAATATAAAATAAATGACAATCAAAGATAAACACGAGATAAATATGGAATGACATTCAGCAAATTTGCATAAAAAATAAGTAAAAATAAAAATAAATATAAAAATATGATAAAAGAAGAATCAACAACAAGATAAAACAAAGAGAGAGAGAGAATGTTCCTACCAAATTTACAGGAACTCTCTCCCTGCCTCTGTTTTCCCCTCATTTTCCAGAGGTTATCTTTCCATCTTTCATTTTAGACCGTTTTTTTGGACCTGACGTTAAAAATCCACAGTCGACATCGCTGCCGCTGACTGTGATTGGTGGGAGCTCACGCCCGCCAGCTCCCATTGGTGGAAATGATATCTGCTGTGGAAATTTACCGTCTCTAGCCCCGCCCCCTGACGAAAAAGAACAGAGATATTGACTTTATATGATCATTGTAGCAAATAAGATTATTATAAGCTTTATAAAATTATTATTATTATTATTATTATTATTATTATTATTATTATTATTATTATTATTATTGTGATGATGCTGTGACATAGTAAATATTAATAAATATGATAATAAGTAAATGAAATAATTTAGATAAACAAATAAAATTAGCAGATAAACAATAAATATACTTGATGTTTTCACACAGAGTGAATACGTAGAGAGAGAGAGAGAGAGAGAGAATCGAACCTTTGTTTATCTATCTATCTATATACAAGAACAAGGAAGAGAGAGAGAGAGAGAGAGAGAGAGAGAGAGAGAGAGAGAGAGAGAGTGAGAGAGAATCGACCCTTTGATTTTCAATACACATGTTTATATATATATATATATATATATATATATACACAAACGAGAGAGAGAGAGAGAGAGAGAGAGAGAGAGAGAGAGAGAGAGAGAGAGAGAGAGAGAGAGAGAAATAAAGTTTCCTTCTTGCTTCTACGCCACGGGAAAATCAATGGTGGGTGATGTTAGTATGTGCGTGTCCGGCCCATTCAGACGACCTCTCTCTCTCTCTCTCTCTCTCTCTCTCTCTCTCTCTCTCTCTCTCTCTCTCTTCCAACGTCACCATCCCACCCACAACACGTCGGTGGATTCCTATTTTAAACTCGCTTCCCTTGACTGTTCCTACATTTAATCAAATATCTTTTTTTTTTATGAAGTCAGACATTTTTCCTGTCTTCCTTTCAACGACTGTTTATTATCGTTGCTTCTTCCTCCATTCTCTATCGTTCCTCCAGGTCTGGGCAGCGTTAGGATACCACATTAAACCTCTAATATAGACCCGCTTCTATCTCAGAGATTAGTGCGTGCTACTCGTATAAAAGCTGCACTTTTATATTTCCTACCTTCCTCTGATTTCTCTTCTTCATTCCCGCATTTCCACAGACCTGGGCAACCTCTGGACACCACATTTGACATAATTAACCCATAATTAAACCATTAACATAGGCACGCTTCTATCTCTGAGGTTAGTGCGTGCTACTCGACAGGTAATTGACTCGTTAACGTTTTTTTCTAACTTTATATTTGTAAGTGAATACTTATCTACCTGTGGTTATAAATTGGTTGTAGGTTATAGAAATTAGCTTTATGAGTTGTTATTTCTGGCGCAATTGATGAGGGTCGCGAAACTCTACGGGAATGGTGTGACACTTTTCAAATAATAATAACAATAATAATAATAATAATAATAATAATAATAATAATAATAATAATAATAATAATAA
>NC_089775.1:491003-516003 GCF_040412425.1 Macrobrachium rosenbergii | reverse complement strand
TAAAATAAATATACATTATTAAGCACAAAACACTTCGAAAGACTACAATTTTATACAATTATAATATATAATTATACATATATATAATTACAAAACAATCAAGTAATTTATTTACCTGTAGAGACAAAATTACATCGCAATTATTTTTTGTAACACAAAACCTAATGACTGCAATTACTGGATGAATCTGATTTCATTTGCAAAGCTGCAATTGAGTTCAGAGATCATTTATTATTGCGATGATCAAAACATAATAAAAACAGAATAAAAATGAATAAAAACAAACAGGAATAAATAAACGGATTAAAACTCAAGACGAACCGAGAATAACTGAAGGTCAGGCAAAAAGTAAAAGTATTGTGTTACGCCCCACCAAAAGGTACTCGTTCTTTACCACACGGTCGTTAATCTCCAGCATTTCAAGGGGATAATGACTCTATAATGAGACGGCGAGTAGGGGCGACATTATACCCATTTGTATTGGGTGTATAATGTTTGTTTCCTTAATATCTTTGGCCCAGATTATTTTCGGCAGTTGGGGATTACTACAGGGTCATGTTGGGTCAAGGTTACACGTTCCGGGTCAGCGGATGACCTTTAGAGAGAGAGAGAGAGAGAGAGAGAGAGAGAGAGAGAGAACTTGTTAATGAGTCTTCATGAAATAGATTATAGACAGTTTGCCACTCAGGCCTGATTGTGTCCCATTAACTCATAGCCAGCACCTGATCAGTGGCACCTACAACCAATTCTCCTATTCACTCCTGCTCTAAGTCCGGTATAATAATAATAATAATAATAATAATAATAATAATAATAATAATAATAATAATAATGAAGCACTCACGAGGCAAAGCACAGACGAGGACGGCAGATAACTGACCAGACGATTTAATCAACATCCAGCAATCATCTCTCCAGACATGACAGGGTGATTTCCACAGAACGTTTCTGATTTCTAAACGTTCGATTCAAGGCCGTGTTGTGAAAAGGATTGAGGAGTTGTTTTGATCGATTGATGGTTGATTGATTGAATAAACAGATAAACAAGTAAATATATTTTCATATATATTCAGTATTAAGCTACAAATATATTTCCACTTGTCAAAACGTAGGAAGGTCCTTGATTTCTAAAAGTTCGAATCAAAGCCATGTTGGGAGTAGAATTGATGAGTTGATTTGATTGATTGATTCTTGGTTGAGTGAATAAACAAGTAAATATATCTTCAAACAAAAAGGTAAATATATCTTTATATATATTCAATATTAAGCCTCATTTCAGTCAATATCCAGTTGACTAGATCTCTGGAATGAATGACACCACAGGGGAATTATAATTGATAATCATTTCCTCACCAGTGGGATTCGAACTGCAGCCTGGTTGGGGAACGACGGAAGCACAGTGACTATAACCACTCAGCCATCAAGATATATGTTCATACATATATATAGTTTTCTATGCTAATATAATTATTATTTAATTCTTACATAACAACAAACTCAATATTCAAGACTGATTAACACCATTACAATGATCATTATTATTATTAGTATCATCATCATCATCATCATCACAACCTCATCATAATCAAAAGGGAACAGAGGCATTTACATAATCATTATAAAACTTCCATTTTATTTTTCATTATAGACTTTTGTATTCCATACTGACAGGACAATACCACTTTGCAGTTCATTAAAGCCTGCATAAATATTAATGATATTTATGTTCATAGGACCGGCTATTCAATTATATGCATAAAACCTCGACTCCCAAATATTACTCTGATCCCTGAGAGAGAGAGAGAGAGAGAGAGAGAGAGAGAGAGAGAGAGAGAGAGAGAGAGAGAGAGAGAGAGTTGAAGGCTTGCTAAAAAGGCTTGTAATGTTAACTAGAGTATCACTAACTTTTGTTACTTAAAAGCCCAGAGAGAGAGAGAGAGAGAGAGAGAGAGAGAGAGAGAGAGAGAGAGAGAGAGAGAGAGAGAGAGAGCGTTAACCACTGATAGTGGAAAAACATTGCAGAATCTGGTGAAAGGCAAATAAACAAATGCATAAAAGCGTGGCGAAGGAAAACTATCATAAACAAAAATTGTTTTAAAATACGTATCTATACAATTACGCTGTTTATCAAGTCAACATTGTTCCAGCCACGGATCACAGGTCATACCAAATGTTTCAAAGGTGTATTGAAAGGGGTGATAGCCCCCTTTCCCCTTCCCCTTCCCCTCCACACGCTCCCCCCCCCTAAAAAAAATGTAAGCATTTCACAGCCGAATCGAACTGACTGCTGTGATATCAGGTGAGTCGGAAATGCTCCTGGAATATTTATGGGCAAATTCCAGTTAACATTTTGTTTGAAGCAACTGACTTTTGATGTTGCAATATATATATATTATATATATATTGCTATGGGGTGGTATCTCTCTCTCTCTCTCTCTCTCTCTCTCTCTCTCTCTCTCTCTCTCTCTCTCTCTCTCTCATTCATTGTACAAAAGGCTAGGTCCCAGTCACAATGTTGTAGCAGTTATTCCAATTGTAATACGACCAGAAAGAATTGTAGAAACTCTCTCTCCCTCTCTCTCTCTCTCTCTCTCATACATACACACACTCTCTCCACACACACACACACACACACACACACGCACACACGCAATCACGCACGCACGCACGCACGCACGCACGCAAGCAACTCAAAGTAATAAAACAGAAATTCCACTCCCTTCCAACAGACATTCTGGAGACGGAACAACAATTAACTCTGTGCTTTCCAAGACAATAGCTCGCATTAGCTTTACTCACATTCATTCCGAAATAAGCTTAATATGAGAGAGAGAGAGAGAGAGAGAGAGAGAGAGAGAGAGAGAGAGAGAGAGAGAGAACCTTGTCTCTCACTTCAAGGTGGCTTCCAAATTGCTTGCTCGCCCAAATGGGAGCAGTTAAAGTTTTTTTTATTTTATCTTTGTTTTATTATGCACTATATATATATATATAGCTCTATATATATATATATATATATATATATATATATATATATATATATATACATAAGCTGACGTTTCAGGACCACCTGTGTCCCATCTTCAGGATTATAAAATTGGAGAATAAAATACAATTCATAAATGCGCCGAAGTTTCTTCGCCGCAATTGAGTTTTCTGTACAGCGTATAATAATCGAGGCCAGCGAAAATAGACCTATCTTTCGGTAGTCTCGGTATAATGCTGTATGAGCCGCGGCCCATGAATCTTCAACCACGGCCCGGTGGTGGCCTATCCTATATCGTAGCCAGAAGCACGGTTATGGCTGACTTTAAGCTTAAATAAAATGAAAACTTCTGAGGCTAGAGGGCTGCAATTTGGTACGTTTGATGACTGGAGGGTGGGTGATCAACATACCAATTTGCAGCCCTCTAGCCTCAGTAGTTTTTAGGATTTGAGGGCAGACACAAAAAGTGCGGACAGACAAAGCCGGCACAATAGTTTCCTTGTACAGAAAACTAAAAACTGATTCAGGCTTTTAAAGAAAAACTTCGTAAATAAAATAAAATAATATAAAAGGAAACACGACAGAAAGGAATTGACGAGGTCTGGGTATTTAAAATTGGGGAACTAGCTATTCAAGTGTTGACAGTTGATGTCAATTGGAAATCTTCCCGTTATTTAAAAATCTTTGTAATGTACGATATACTTACATTTTTTTGGCGTGATTTCTTAATGCAACTCTCTCTCTCTCTCTCTCTCTCTCTCTCTCTCTCTCTCTCTCTCTCTCTCTCTCTCTCTCTCTCAGGGACCAGAGTAATTTTTGAGACTCGAGTTTTTATCCATATAATTGAATAGCCGGTCCTATGAACATAAATATCATTAATATTTATGCTGGTTTTAATGAACTGCAAAGTGGTATTGTCCTGTCAGTATGGAATACAAAAGTCTATAATGAAAAATAAAATGGGAGTTTTATAATGATCATGTAAATGTCTCTGTTCCCTTTTGATGATGATGAGGTTGTGATGATGATGATGATGATAATATAATAATAATAATGATCATTGTAATGGTATTAGTCTTGAATACTGAGTTCTTTTGTTATGTAAGAATTCAATAATGATTATATTAGCATAGAAAACTATAAATATGTATAAACATATATTATATCTTGATGACTGAGTGGTTAGAGTCACTGTGCTTCCGTCGGTCCCCAACCAGGCGGCAGTTCGAATCCCACTGGTGAGGAAATGATTGTCAATTATAATTCCCCTGTGGTGTCATTCATCTCAAAGATCTAGTGAACTGGATATTGACTGAAATGTGGCTTAATATTGAATATATATAAAGATATATTTAGCTGTTTGTTTGAAGATATATTTACTTATTTGTTTATTCAATCAATCAAGAATCAATCAATCAAATCAACTCATCAATTCTATTCCCAACATGGCTTTGATTCGAACTTTTAGAAATCAGAAATCTTCCTGCGTTTTGACAAGTAGAAATATATTTGTAGCCTAACACTGAATATATATAAAGATATATTTACTTGTTTATCTGTTTATTCAATCAATCAACCATCAATCGATCAAAACAACTCCTCAATCCTTTTCACAACACGGCCTTGAATCGAACGTTTAGAAATCAGAAACGTTCTGTGGAAATCACCCTGTCTTGTCTGGAGAGATGATTGCTGGAAGTTGATTAAATCGTCTGGTCAGTTATCTGCCGTCCTCGTCTGTGCTTTGCCTCGTGAGTGCTTCATTATTATTATTATTATTATTATTATTATTATTATTATTATTATTATTATTATAATTATTATTATTATTATTATTATTATTATTTTACCGGGCTCAGAGCAGGAGTGAATAGGAGAATTGGCTGTAGATGTCACTGGTCAGGTGGTGGCTATGAGTTAATGGGACACAGTAAGGCCTGAGTGGCAAACTGTCTATAATCTATTTCAGAAAGACTAAATGATAAGTTCTCTCTCTCTCTTTCTCTCTTGAATTCTGTAAGTTTACATAAAATAATTCTCACAGTTTTTCTTATAGATTACATGTCTTTATTTGTGATTTACTCTCTCTCTCTCTCTCTCTCTCTCTCTCTCTCTCTCTCTCTCTCTCTCTCTCTCTCTCTCTCTCTCTCTCTCTCAAGAGCCCTAAGGAAAGTACCCTTTCCCATAACAATCTTATGTCTGTTTCTATTGTTTGAATGAAAACACCTCTCTCTCTCTCTCTCTCTCTCTCTCCCATGACATAACAGAATGGTGTAACTCTAACCTTTATAATACATTCCCTCCTACTACTCAGGCCTGTTATTGTTTTTAACTTATTTTATTTTACTTTCATTATTTTTATTGGTATCAAAAGGTCGATTCCCATTGTGTTAGGAATGCTTTGCTTATGCATTTATCTAAGCGTCAAATTACTTTACAGTAACTTAAAATTATTATTATTATTATTATTATTATTATTATTATTATTATTATTATTATTATTATTTTCGTAGCTGTAACTTCAATATTTTTTTAATAATTCAGGATATTTGTTAACTTCAAAAATACAAAGAAACTTTGTTTATTATTATTATTATTATTATTATTATTATTATTATTATTATTATTATTATTATTATTATTATTATTAATAACTGCAACTTTCAAATACAGTTTCAACTTTGTAATCGTCATGAAACTGTAACTGAAATACATAAATCCATTACAGTACCTCCCCCAAAAAACTGTAGGAATACAGTTACCAGACCCACCCATGCTACAGCACCTCTTTAAAATATAGCTACATAAAAAAAAGCTATAAAAAAAAAATTTTGACTTCTGTCAACAAAAACATTGCATCATGACACTTAACCCTTTGATAAACATGCCTGCATTTTGTTCTGCCTCTCTTCTCGTTCTCTCATTTGTTCTATCTCCCTTGTTCTCTCTCTCTCCCTCCCTCCCTCCCCCAACCCCCCTTTCATGTTTTTTTTTCCATTGTTCAGCATCCTTGCTGTGAACTGATGGCCTTTAGTGTACTGTTAAAGAGTTGTTTTTGATGTACGACTCGGCAACGTTTGGTATTTTCAATGGCTGAGTTGCCACTTGTGGTTTTTCGAGTGGAATTGTTTTGGCTTTTCAAGGAACTTCTAATGTCACAAACTGATTTCTTGGTCTCTCAGACGAACCAGTCGCAAACGAATGTTTTTGTCCCTCACACAAATCAGTCGCAAGGAAACGAACGTTCGTCCCTCACACAAACCAGTTACAAACGTTTTTGTTTCTCAAACAAACCAATCACAAACGTTTTTGTCTCGCAAACAAATCAATCACAAACAAAAGGTCGTTCCCTCACACAAACCAGTCACAAAGTTCGTCCCCCACACAAAGCAACCGCAAACAAACGTTCGTCCCCCACACAAACCAATCACAATCGTTTGTCCCTAACACAAACCAATCACAAAGATACGTTCGTCCCTCACACAAACCAATCACAATCGTTTGTCCCTAACACAAACCAATCACAAACAAACGTTTTTGCCCCCACGCAAACCACTCACAAAGAAACCTTCGTCCCTCACACAAACCAACCACAAACAAACGTTTGTGACACTTGAAGCCTTGTATACAAACACTATGATTCACAAGCAACGTGAGGCAGTGGGCGGGAGGTTCATTCAGGCAATGAATGATCCTATCAATCAATGGAATGAAGTGATTTGAATACTCCCATAAACTCTCATTATTCAGAAGTCCTGTGGAAAAAGGTGAATAATGGGGGGGCATGAGAGGAATTCTGTGAATGAATATGAATAACTGAATAGATAAATATATAAATAAATAAATATATATATATATATAAATAATTTTATTAGTAAAAATTCAGATAAATGAAGGTACAAAGATAAACAAAAATTGTAGCAAAATAAAAATAAAAAATTGGTCATATTTCAGTCACTACAAATCCCCAGAGAGAGAGAGAGAGAGAGAGAGAGAGAGAGAGAGAAACCATCTATCTTTAACCCCAAAAAGACCACAATAAAAGCCTTTCTGGGTCTTCCTGGGCTTCCTGATCTTCCTGAATTCGATGGTCCACTGAGGGGGTACGATTCAAACCCCCTCTCCCTCCCAAAAACTTCCAGGACCCGCTAAAAAGCCGAAAATACGTGTGTAAAGGAATTCGAGTTGAATTTTCTCTCAAATTTTTGAAAGAGATAAATCTGTTTCTTTGTATATTCTTTTGTATATTCTATTGCATTATACATCGTTACAAAATTCCCTTGCGCATATTTTAATATTCACTGAATATTCGCTTTGTTTTCCAAGACATTCTGCATGTTTCCAGAATTTTTTTGACACTTCCAGAATTCTGTCCTGGAAATATTTGAGATTTCCAACAGAAGTTCAGACAATATTGTATTTTATTCTATTATACATCATTACAGCATTGTCTTGGATATAATGCATGTTCCCAAAATGCTTTTGACACTTCCAGAATTCTGTCCTGGAAATATTTGAGATTTCCAGACTCTTTTTTCGACATATTTCAAACCAAACAAGAGGTTCAAATAATATTCCATTTTATTCTATTACACATTGTTACAAAATTTCCTTGAACATATCTAAAATTTATTTAGTTTGAGTTAATCTTTTGAATGTTTCCAAAATGCTTTTGACACTTCCAGAATCTTTTCCAGGACACCTTTGAGATTTCCGGACTCTGCTTCGAAATATTTCAAGTCCAGGCGAATTCCTTGCAATATTGTATTCTACTTTGCATTCACTAAGTTTGTGTGGACATACTGCATATTTCCAAAGTGCTTTCACTGCTTCCAGAAAACTTTCCAGGACACAGCGAGTTGTATTCGACTGTATCATACATTATTCCAAAATTATCCTGGAAATAATTAAATACTTAACGTTTACGAATTGGTTATTCCTAAAAAGTTTTTCGTGATTCCAGAAATTTTTCCAGGACGCATCTGATGTTTCCAGACTTCCAGATTCTGCCTCGACATATTCCCAGACCTCCAGATTCTGCCTAGACATATTTTGGAATTCCAGATTCTTCCCTCGAATTTTACATGTTTTTTTTTTCAGGAAGCGGGTAGGGGAGGGGGAAGGGAAGGGGGGGAGTTAGCTACACCTTTTCCAGTGGCCCCCCCTAAAAACATTCCTCAGGCCTATTGAATCATTCTTCAACATTTCAGAAATAATATTTTTTTATGTAGATATATTCTCATATTTCTGTGGGATTCGGTAATGTATACCAGAGTACTTTATCACAAATGAAAACCACAAACACTCACACACATACACATGCACAAACACTACACAAACATCACATATACCATCACAAACACACCGGAACAGATCAATTCCCAACCCCCAAATACAGAGAGCTCCTGACATCGCAATCCATTTCTCCCTCGATCCGCAAAACAATAAAACCTGAGTTTATACAAAACCCTGGAGGCTTCCGTGTTCCCCAGAGCCGGGAGAAGAGACTTTGTGACTTCGTGACTTCGGGGGAAAAGCCAAAAGAGACTTCGTGACTTCAGGAAAGGCGTCAAAGGAGACTTTCTGCCTTCAAGACTTCGCGAAAAAGTCAAAGGGGTCTTCGCGACTTCAGGGAAAAGTTAAAAATGACTTCGTGACTTCAGGAAAAACGTCATGGGAGACTTTGTGACTTCACGACTGCATGAGAACGTCAAAGGAGACTTCACGACTCCACGACTTCGGGGAAAAGTCATAGGAGACTTCATAACTTCACGTAAACTTCAAAAGCTCATGATATCGCTTAGAAACGGCTGCTAGTTCTTCCTGCGGTTACGATTCAGAAAAACCAAGTTGAAAAAAGAACAAGCCGATAAAGAAGGGAGAAGAGGAGGGAGAATCCGATAAAGAGGACGAGAGAGGGAGTGGGTAAACGAAGAGGCACAAGAGGAGGAGAAGAGTAAAAAGAGGAGGGGCCCCAAAAATGCGAGAAAAACCAGAAAATAAGAGAAACGATTGCAAGATCAGATTTGCATGCGACCGACACAATATGCAAATGGGAAAGATAGAATTAGGGGGCAAAAAACACAAAATAAAGAAGCGAGAAAGGAATGAAAAGGGGTGGCAAAGGTGCGAGAGGAGGAGGAACACAGGTGTGAAAGGAAGGGAGGATAAACGGAGGTGCATAGGAGAGGCTGGATAACAGGTATGAACAGGAGAAAGAAAGATTATAGATAACAGAAGCATAAGACGATTGGGCGAACAATGTGAATGACAGATACAAAGGAACAACGATGAACGGGTGGACAGGAAGAGAGAATAACGGGGGGCAATGGAACAGAGAATAACTAGGAATGATAACAAAAGTGGAACAACGAATGGTACGATAAAAGAACAAGGAATAAGAAGAGGCTAAAGAACGGCAGATAGAAATCTCGTTTTACTTCATAATTATTTCTACGGAAGGTCAAGCACTGGGACCTTTGAGGTCATTCAGCGCTGGGAAGGAGATTGAGAGTAGGTAGGTCTGACAGGTGTAACGGGAGGAAAATATATACATAATTTACCGTAAATTTGAGAAATTAATGTATCTCAAAATAAAGATTCAAATTGAATGAAAAATAAATACAATATATAAAAAATGTATTTCCACATTCAGATCCTTTTAAATAATATTCAAAATTACAAAGAGATAAATAAAACTAATAAAAATATATTTAAAAAATTTAGGGGACAAAATTTAAAAAAAAATAAATAAAAATATATTAAAAAATGTATTCCTAGCCTCAAAAAAGTAATTGAAAAACATAAAAAATACATTCATAACCTCTCAAATTTTGGAAAAATAACAGGACCAAATAAATTAAAAATATATTCCTAGCCTCAGATTTTTCAGAAAAAAAACAGAAAAAATAATAAAAAATATATAAAAAATGTATTATTCCCAGCCTCAAAATTTTTAAGAGAAAAAATAAAAAAAATAAAAAAATTAATATAAATATATAAAAAATATATTCCTGGCCTCTTAAAATTTTAAGAAAAAACTAAAAAAAAAAAATAAAAACATAAAAAAATTTATTATTCCCAGCCTTTAGATTTTTTCAGGATAAAACAAAAAAATAAAAAAAAATGAATATAATAAAAAAATATATTCCTAACACCAAAAAACTTTGGGGGGCAAAATAACAGGCGAGACCCAACCCAAAACACAATTCGAAATTAGAGACACAACGCATGACAAATGGTCTGGTCACGTGTGACTAAGCCGTGGGATCAATGCTTTCCTATTTCCCCGTGACAGGTGGAACAGACGAGGAATAGGAGAGAGAGAGAGAGAGAGAGAGAGAGAGAGAGAGAGAGAGAGAGAGAGAGAGATTGGTAAAAACGTGCGTGCAGAGGAAACGCTCAAAGATAATGGAAATATGCAAAAAATTCTTTTTCCTTCGACAGGTGGAACGGAGGAGGAATAGGAGGGAGGAAGGTGAGGAAAAGGAGAGATAAATGAGAGGAATAGGAGAGGGGAAGAGAGAAGAAACGGACAGGATGGGAGAGGAAGAAGAAACACCAAACAATAACGGAAATATGAAAGAGGAATGAGAGAAATAGGAAAGGGAAAAATAAACAATCGACAATAAAATAACGTAAGGAATTAAGAGAGAAATGAAGAAGAAGGAGCTTAAAAAGAGACGCAAAGCAGATAACGGAAGGAAACGAGAAGCAACTAAAGATAAGAACAACCTCTGATAAAGGAGGAATTAAAACGCATGCAATAAACAAACACATAATGAAAAAGAAATGAGAAAAACCTTCGATAAAAGAGGAACATATAAACATGCAATAAAAAAACGCAATAAACAAAATAAGAGGTTAACAGTAAAAACTCTGATAAAGGAGGAATTAAAATACTTGCAATAAACGAAAATCAAACGAAGAAAGAGAGAAACGGAAGCGAAAGAATTAAAAAAAATAATTAAAAAAAAAATTTGATAGAGGACCGCACACGGGAACACAAAACAACACGAGATGATGATAATAATAATAATACCAGACGGGAATGATGGCAAAAACGAGACACCCCATTGAAAATTCCTCTCACGTGCCTCAAATTACACGTTTCCTTCTCTCTCTCTCTCTCTCTCTCTCTCTCTCTCTCTCTCTCTCTCTCTCTCTAGTTGTAGCCAAGCACTTTGTTGTCATTCTCTCTCTCTCTCTCTCTCTCTCTCTCTCTCTCTCTCTCTCTCTCTCTCCTACAGCCTTCATCCCACTCAGTCCATCTTCACTTGTAAACATCTCAATTCTCCTTCTCTCTCTCTCTCTCTCTCTCTTTCTCTCTCTCTCTACCTCCTACCCACTTCCCCATAGCTCCTCCTACCTCCTTCCCTCTCCCTCTCCCTCCCTCCCCCTCCCCACTGGACCAAACGCCCCCCATCCCCCCCAAAACCCAGTTGTTGATGCAGAACCTCACGTACTGTACATTGCCTTAGCAAACCCCGTTCAAGTTCACTGTCGAATTCCTTGCGCGCGCGCGCACACACACACACACACACCATTGCGTCAATGCACGCACGCATCCCCGTGCACACACGTACACGCCGCCGCATTCGCGTGTACGTAAATGCACGTAAGGAAAACGTACACACTCTGAGGTAAACAGATCGAGTCTTCGCTCTGTTCGCCTCGTGATATCTGTAACTTGACAGAGCAACAGCTAGCTAGAGTGTTGGAGTGAACGAGACACCACTTCCCGATCGAATATCGGAATGATTATTGTTTCTGCAGCTTCGTGCGTACGCATTTAATAATGTCCTGCCAACTGGCAGCAGGGGAGAGAGAGAGAGAGAGAGAGAGAGAGAGAATGTTACAATTGGAGTTTACAGTTACACTCAGAGCAGTCTCGCAACTAGAAGGTTTGAGTCGAAGATATTGGTGATCACGAATATCTAGGCGAGTGTGCATAAATGTACATAAATGTATATGAATGTACATAAATGTACATGAACGTACAAATTCCTCTGGTAGATGCGTACATGCAAGAACACAATTGAGTGTGTGTATATATACAAGCATAAGTGTATTCTGGTATGTAACCTGTACATTTATAAAGGAATTTGTACATTTATGTACATTTAAGTACATTTATGTACATTTATGTACATTTATGTAAATATACATATATATATTTACTTATTTATACAGTATACATACCAAATAAAAGAGCACATGTGATCACAGACCATCTGAATTCGCGACAAAAATCAAAATCTCGAAGCTGCGAATCAGGCGCGCAAGCGCGCCGCAACTTCCGAATGATGGCTATACACACGTGACCACGGCCACCCGAATAACGAAATGTGCCCGGTCATCAGACCCTCTGAACTTTCGGTGGTACAAAAAAAAAGGGGGGGGGAGGGAGAGGGGTAGGATGGTAGGGGTAGGGAGAGAGGGAGAGAGAGGGGGAGGGAGGGAGAGGACCCACCAAATAGACAACACACCACTGAGGCAAAAAGCTTCTATCACAAACGCTATCAGCATCCTGTAGTAGTAATGTTTGATTTGGCCAGCAACCATCCCCCGTCTGTGTGTGAGAGAGAGAGAGAGAGAGAGAGAGAGAGAGAGAGAGGGGCAGCCAGCCAACCAGCTGCGTGCGTCTGCGCGCGCGCGCTCGCGCGCTTTTTGCAGACTAATGGCCTTGCAGTTATAACATCATGAGCGAGCAGCGTAATGGGGGTTCCTGCTACTCACATAATAATAATAATAATAATAATAATAATAACACTGTTGTAAAAATACAACATCATTGACGAGAATAAATAACTATTTATTAATATAGTTTTTGTTGTAGCATAACTAAAACTCACAACAGCATGCTTGTAGCCTATCTGTTATCACCACAACTGACACTGTCTAAAACGATTACAATATTCCTAACAACAGTTGTACGAATAACCACAACAGGCACGACATAGAACAACACATTTAACAACCTATAACCTTTCCAGTATGACTTGAAAGTTATATTAGTAACTAAAAGATCAATATTTACAATCCATTTTCACACTAACAAAGGATAACTGCCTAGCCATTACTTTAGTTGTTATTGATAACAATGTTGTGGCAGCAACGATAACCTATAGAAATGGCATTATTTAATATAACCTTACAATTACAACAACCCAGTCGACCACATTAACAAAAGGGGATAATTATAACCTATTTCAATTACAACCCAAAACCAATAACAAAAAGGCGTATTACATATAACCCAGCAAATTAACAATCTTTGAGGTATATGTTATAACCCACGTTATTAATAACACGCTGTTATTAATGACATAAAATTACAACCTCTCACAACCCAGAAACTAAACAAAAACCATTACATATAAAAATTAATTAAGAATCATTGAAGCATAAATCATAACCTACGTTATTAACAGCAATATTTATAAAACTTATAACCCCTGCTATTAATAACACATTGTTATTAATAACATAAAATTACAACCCCTCACAACCCAGAAACTACAACAAAACCCATCACACCTAACCCAGTCAATCAAACAATCCCTGAGGCATAAGTCATAACCCTTCTCATTAATAACACACTCCACCAACAACATACCGAAACAAAAAACAACACCCCCTCGCTATCTACAACACACAACAAAAACAAATCGCTTAAACGCTTGAAAGGAAACAAGCAGCTTCAGGTAAAGTTAATTCATTATTTATATGTTTTTTTGGGGTTTGTTGAATTCATGCTTTCGATTTTGATATATAATATTTCAATTCATATATATATTTGCATAATGAAATGCAAAATTAATAAACCAGTCATGAAATGGAGTGCAAAATTGATAAACCAGTTATGAAATAAAATCCAAAATTGATAACCCGGTTATGAATAAAACCCGAAAGTGATAAACCAGTCATGAGATGGAATGCAAAACTGATAAACCAGTTATAAAATGGAATGCAAAATTGATAAACTAGTTATGGAATGGAATGCAAAATTGACATATCAGTCATGAAATGGAATGCAAAAATGACAAACCACTCATGAAATAAAATGCAAAATTGATAAAACAGTCATGAAATGGAATGCAGAACTGATAAACCAGTTGTGAAATGGAATGCAAAATTGACAAACAAATTACGAAATGGACTGCAAAAGTGATAAACCAGTAATGAAATGGAATGCAAAATTGAAAAACAGGTATGATATAAAATGCAAGTGATAAAATTATGGAATCAAATGCAAAATTGATAAACCAGTTATGAAATAAAAACCAAAAGTGACAAATCAGTCATGATATGGAACGCAAAACTGACAAACCAGCCGCGGCATAAACCCCAAAAGTGATAAACCCGTCCCTATCGAAATCTATCACTGCGTCTCACAATCAACACCATCTCGGGAGAACGTGACGTCATGTGGTAACCAGAACCTCTTATCATATTAAGAGTGAAATTTAAACTCTATTATACACTGTAGCACATACGGGGAAGAAGCCCTCGAGAAAGTTGATAAAAAAGTTGATAAAAAAAAGGATGGAGAGAAAACAAATTGATAAAAAAAAAAAGATGCATAAATTGTGATACAGGATACAACACAATTGACTTAGTGGGTTTGTATATTTGACCAAACAAAGTGCAGAAGTGTTGTATTATAAGACGTGGCCTGATAAATCAGTTTATCAAAACTGAAGTAGTGGCTACAGTGCTCCCACCCCACCCCCGCACGATGGGGGTCACAGCCCCCCCCTCCCCTTAGAGGAACTCTGTTCTTACTGCGTTTATCTTAATCCCGTTATCACTCCGAAATCCTCACCTATAACCTTTACCACACAAACACTTGCAACTTGTAATGTTGTGATCACAAGTGTTGTTTGTGTCCGATATTAGGTGTTGCGATTACAAGTGTTGTTTGTGTCCGTTATCGGATTCTTCTTATAGTTTTTTCATGTTTTTATTTATTGTTTTATCCAATTTTCCCTTTTTTTATCACTGATTTTTTGGTGAACGATAAGATCTAGAGAAGCGTACACTTCAATTATTATTATTCTTGTTATTATTATTGTTATTACAACCTCTCCCAATCCTTCATTCATCCCTCTAATCCCCACATCACTCCTAGGTACACTAACACCTACAACCCCCAATCCACAACCCTCCCAATCCACAACCAACACTTGGCGGAAGGTTGCCGATACCCACCAACCTACCACGAGAACTGCGTTAAGATTATCTGTGCATCATCTGCCCTGTTGTGGAGTGTGTGTATGTGTACGTGTATGTGTATGTATGTGTGTATGCGTGTGTTTACAGCAGATTAGATAACGTCGGGTTCGTTCCTAACGCAGCGGCTGCAAGCTGTTTCGCTCTTTCGTTATTTTTTTATCGTTATTGTTATTGCTGTTATCTCTGGCACCCTGCGGGCTGAGAACGCGATAACGGATTGTGCGTCTGTGCAGAGTTGGGCGTCTGTTGTCGCCCTGTTTTGGGGGTCGATTGTGAATTGGGTTTTATTCAGACTCGTAATTATATATATAACTATATATCTCTATATATATCTATAAATATCCATGAAACATTAAATATATGCACTCAGAGAGTGTCTGTTAACCATACATTCCCTTGCACTCAGAGAGTGTCTGTTAACCATACACTCCCTTGGACTCAGAGAATGTCTGTTAACCATACATTCCCTTGCACTCAGGGAGTGTCTGTTAACCATACATTTCCTTGCACTCAGAGATTGTCTGTTAACCACATATTTCCTTGCACTCAGTGAGTGTCTGTTAACCATATATTCCCTTGCACTCAGAGAGTGTCTGTTAACCATACACTCCCTTGCACTCAGAGAATGTCTGTTAACCATACATTCCCTTGCACTCAGGGAGTGTCTGTTAACCATACATTCCCTTGCACTCAGAGAGTGTCTGTTAACCAAACATTGCCTTGCACTCAGAGAATGTCTGTTAACCATATATTCCCTTGCACTCAGAGAGTGTCTTCTAACCATACATTGCCTTGCACTCAGAGAGTGTCTGTTAACCATACATTCCCTTGCACTCAGAGAGTGTCTGTTAACCATACATTCCCTTGCACTCAGAGAGTGTCTGTTAATCATACATTCCCTTGCACTCAGAGAGTGTCTGTTAAGCTGAAAATCACAGGAATCAGGTTCTCAATGTCTGTTGCAAATCTCAGAGCAGGTAAAAACTTGCTTTTAGACTGAAATCACAGACAGTCTGTTCAGTGAATATACAGAACATTGGACTGGTAACCAATCACAGGTCTGGTTACTTCCTGGGTGGGTGACCTGTCTTATTAGAAGGCCAGGTTTTAAAAAATTTATTTTATATATAAAAAATGATTTTATATACCGTAGATATTTTTTTACAAAAACCTCCATTTTAAAACTCCCTGAATATGAGAGAGAGAGAGAGAGAGAGAGAGAGAGAGAGAGAGAGAGAGAGAGAGAGAGAGAGAGAGAGAGAGAAAGAGTTAGAGAGAGAGATATCTTGGGAGAGAGAGAGAGATAACTTGGAAGAGAGAGAGCGAGAGAGAAAGAGAAAGAGAGAGAGAGAGCGAGAGAGACAGAGAAAGAGAGGGAGAGAGAGAGCAAGAGAGAAAGAGAGAGGAGAGAGAGATAACTTGGGAGAGAGAGAGAGAGAGAGAGAGAGAGAAACAGAGAGAGAGAAAGATAACTTGGGAGAGAGAGAGAGAGAGAGAGAGAGAGAGAGAGAGAGAGAGAGAGAGAGAGAGAGAGAGAGTTATAAACCTAATATAATAACAATATTAACAATAATCATCATCTCTAAACACTTGCACACTCTCTCCCTCCCTCCCTCCTATCTCTCCCTCTCCCTCCTCCCCCACTCCCTCTCTCTCTCTCTCTCTCTCTCTCTCTCTCTCACAAACAAGGCGCTGAGATGCCATTGGCCGCTCACACAACCAGTTTTTCCTCTCTCAACCGAAGCTGGTTGGCGATCCAAGGTGCTGCTAAGCGATCTAAACACTTGCAGTGAGAGCTAAGCGGCTATAGAGGGGCTTAGATTCTATAGAGGGACATAGAGTTCTAAGCTCGTTTAAAAAAGGGCTTGATAAGATGGTGTGATTGGTGGTTTTTTTTTTTGGGGGGGGGGCTACTAAGCACTTCTAAGCGGTTACAGACTAAGCACTTCTAAGCGGTTACAGACTAAGCACTTCTGAGCGATCAGAAACTAAACGCATTTAATGATCAGAAGGATTTCCGAACTTCTAAGCAACCAGAGACTAAGCACATGTCTACTAATCTCAATACTAAACTTCACAGCTGCTTAGATCTGCGCCTTAGAAAGGCTGCATGCGTGTGTGTGCTTCTAAGCAATCAGAAACTAAACAGCACGATTATACAACTTGTAAGACCAGTTTCTAAGCAATCAGAAACTAAACACATGTATAATCTAAGCACTTCTAAGCAACCAGAAACTAAACACATCACGGCAGGATAAAACTACACACTCTGGAACCTTAATACAATGGTGTTTAGATCTATACAAAGAATTACAGGCGCAGTTTTAAAGGACTAAACACTTCTAAACACTCGAATCTAAACAAATCAAGATTTGACTCATTTCAGTGAGATGGGAGAGTTTTAAAGCAACTAAGCACTTCTAAGCAATGAGATTAATTCATGACCTAAAGCTATTATCATCTAAACCCTAAACACAGAAGGAGTTTAGACAAGCAAAGAGAAGGAGTTATAAAACCAAGCACTTCTAAGCAATCTGAAACTAAGCATATACATATATATAGTTTCTAACCACAAATGAATTCTATAACTAATAAGAAAAATGGGGGAATTCTCGAACAACTAAGCACTTCTAAACACTTGGGGACTAAACACTTAGCCTATATATATATATATATATATATATATATATATATATATATATATGAATATAAATATAAATATAAAATTAATAAAAAATCTAAAATAAAATCTATATAAAATAAAAAAACTATCAATTATATATTTCATATTTCAATAGATCTATTTTATACCTTTACACCTATAAACTTACATTTTATAGATTTTATTCCTATAAAATCAAAATTTATTATAAGAAAACATAAAATCAATTCTAGAGAAAATAATAACTATAAATTGTATATTTTATAGTTTCAATACAGCATATACGCCTATAAACTGTCCTCCTATAAACCCCAGTCCTATAAAGCCAAAATTAAAAAAAAAAAAATAAAAAAAAATTAAAAAAAACAAGCCCAAAAAAAACATAAATTTTATATTTTAAACAGTTTCAATACAGCATATAGACCTATAAATTGTCCTCCTATAAACCCCAGTCCTATAAAATCAAAATTTAAAAAAAAAAATTTAACAAATTATAAAAAAGGCAAAAAATCTATATATTTTAAATAGTTTCAATACAGCATATAGGCCCAACTATAAACCCCAGTCCTATAAAATCAAAATAAAAATTTTTTTTTAAATTATAAAAAAGGCAAAAAAAATTATATATTTTAAATAATTTCAATACAGCATAGGCTATATATATATAGGACCAACTATAAACCCCAGTCCCATAAAACCAAAATTTAAAAAAAAAATTAAAAATTTCTAAAAAAAAAACTAAGCCAAAAAAAAATTTTTTAAATACAAAAATTTTTTTTTTAAATACAAAAAAAAATTAAATACAAAAAAATTTTTTTAAATACAAAAAAAAACTCACCTGGATTATATTTTGTACAAGGTGTGTGCAGCAGCAGCAGCGGTAGCAGCATTATATATGAGCTTGTAGTATTTTAAATTTTTTTTTTTTGTAGTTTTTTTTTGTAGATTTTTTTTTGTAGTAGTTTTTTTTTGTAATTTTTTTTTGTGAGGTGGAAAAAAAACTTTTTAATATATCCTGAGTGTTAAAAGGTAGTTAGGTCTATTGAGCTTTGTTTTTTTTGTTTTTGTTTTTTTTAATAGATTATATATATATAATTATATTTGTTTATATATATATATATATTTTTTTAAAAGGTCTATCCACCTGGATTGGAGAAAAAAACATCACCATAGGCCTATAAGTATATTTATAGATCTATATAAATAGGCCTATATATACTTATATATATTTTTATATAAAATTTTTTTTATTTTCAAAAAAAATTTTTTTCAATTTTTTTTCATTTCCAAATTTTTTTTATAATTTTTTTCACTTTTTAAATCACTACACAAACGCACAAACACACATACACTTAATTGGAGATAAATCCCCGGTAAATCCCACTTATAAAAATGGGAGATTTTTAGGATTATTTTGCGTTAATCCGGGATTTACTTTTCCAAGTCCGGATTACTATGAATAAATATATTCATATAGATAAATATATGTCCTTTTAAATCACTGCACCAGCACTTAATAGATAAATCCCCGGTAAATCCCGATGATAAAATGGGAGATTTTTGGGAGGATTTTTTCCGTTAATCCACGATTTTGTAAGTCGGTATTTTATCATAAATACATATATAGATATACATTGTTTTAAATCACTTCACAAACATTAATCCCCGGTAAATCCCAATTATAAAAATGGGAGATTTTGGGGGGGATTTTTTCGTTAATCCACGGTATATATAAATCTCCTTTGTAATCACTGCACACAAACACTCAAAACAGATAAATCCCCGGCAAAACGCGATTATAAAGGGGACGGGATTTAATACAAAACAGGGGATTTTTCGGATAATTTTCCCCCCGTTAATCCGCGATTTATCACGCCAGGATTTCTTGACATAAAGAAATCTCAGTAAGCCACTTCACGAACACTTGAAAGAGATAAATCCCCGGCAAAATACGATTGCTAACGCGGGGGAGGCAGGGAAAAAGGGGGTGGGGTTGGGATTTAACGTTTTAATCCCCGACAAATCGCGTCAATCCGGGATTTAAACGAATATGTATAAACAGTTCACAAACACAATAGCAGATAACATTATAAAAGTGTAAGATGGGGGGGGGGGAGAGAGAGAGAGAGAGAGAGAGAGGATTAGAACTCCGAATCTGAATCCCCCCGTTAATCCGCGGATTACAAAACGTCCGTCTCCGGATTTATCGCGAATATAAATCCCCTCCGATTTAACTGCCTCCCATGACTGCTAAAGAACGGTTTCCCAGCGGAGGCGGAGGCGGCGGCGGCGGCGACCTTCTCCGGACGACTGGCATCGCACCACTGAGTGAGTGCGAGTGTGTGTACGGCCTTTATAGCTGTCCGTCCGATCTTCTTCTTCTTCTTCTTCTTCTTCTGCTTCTGCTCGATGTGATTCCTTCTCCTGCTTCTTCTTCTTCTTCTTCTTCTGCTGATTTTTCCCGCTTTTCTGCTGCTTGGAGGGTTTTCGTCCCTGCTTATTTGGGTAGAGGTGGGTTCCCTGAACGCCATTCGCCATTCTTGGGATGAATATAACGATTGTTTGTTATTTTAAAATATTTTTTTTTCAAGTATTAAACTCCTGATTCTGCTTCTCCTGCTCATTTCCCCGCTTATTTTTCTGCTTGGAAGGCTTCGTCCCTGCTTATTTGTATGTAAATAGATTCCCTGAACATCCTTCCTTAATCTGAGAAGGAAAAATATGAATAAAGGAAGGGGAAAATATTAATAAATATCGTTTTATAATAGTTTTTTTCTTCGTCTCGATTCCGATTTCGTGGTTCTGCTTATTTCTCCTGCTCCCTGCTGCCTGGCGGGTTTCGTCCCTGCTTATTTTCGTGTAAATAAGTTCCCTTAACCTATTTCCATCCCCTGGGAGGTTAATGGCGACTATTTTTCATCTTAAAATAGTTTTTATTCGGTGTTTAACTTCTCTAACTCTCTCTGCGAGCGGATTGTATCATTCGTTCTCTTTCGAAGTTTTTTTTTTTCTTTTTCAAACCGCGTTTAAACAAGTCGTACCGTACTCGGCAGAGCATACGTGCACGGACAGCCCCTAACCCCCCCCCATAAAAAAACGGAACAACAAAAAGCACGTACGCCGTGCACGGACAGACGCCGAGGCCATAGCACGGCAACCTTGATAATCGAAGTTCAAATATGTCGAATGAATAAGCAAAGACAGGGGCCATAAATTACGCAAGAAATACGTGTCCCCCATTGGCTGATGGTGGCAACACCGCTGCCACTTGGCAATGCACTTGGTCTGCAACTCAATTAACGACGGCGAAATAAGGCGGATTGGCGGTCGTGCCATAACGAATATCTCACGGCGGGCTTTTGTCGTCGTGCAAATCGCCGCTACAACGAATGTCATTCGTTGTAGAGGCCGTTCGTTGTGCGTGGCCGTGCGCGTCGTACGTCCGGCAGCGCCGGCGCCAGACTGGATCTTTGCAGCAAGACTGGAGTACTATGCCAACGACTTTTTTCTTTGTTTCTTTCGATCTTTCTCTCCCTCTCTGTCTCTCCCTCTCTGTCTCTCCTTCTCTCTATACGCTTCCTCCATCATCCCTCTCGAGTTTGAGATACGTGTCCGCCCTCAGACTCGTCCCCGAGACGCGAATTAAGCCCGAAAAGAAAATTTATTTTGGGAGGATCGGCTGACGTCTGCAATACGACTGCATCGATTCGAAAAGGGGCGAATTTATCGACCCTATTTCGGATCGTTCCTGGGGCGGGATCCTACCGTAGGAGTCCTTAGCGTCCTGTAAAGGATATTAGGATGCAGTGACTAAAGAGCGACGGAGAGAGAGAGAGAGCGGGTGAGAGAGAGAGAGAGAGAAAGAGAGAGAGAGAGGCCCCGAGAGGGTTGTAAATGCATGTGTGTGTATATGGCTGGCTATATGGGAGCTCCTTCCATGTGGCCCCACCCGGCGATTCAATGCGCACAGACAAACGCACATACAACCACATACCTGCTTGTATGTGTGTTTGTGTGTGTGTATGTATGTGTGTGCGTGTCTTTGCGGTCTGTTCGTCCAAAATCAACTGCCCAAACAGACAATTCTGTACTAATGGGATAGTTTTCGCCTATTTTTTCCCCCCTACCGAGTTTGAAATTCGCTGTTTTAGCAATAATTTTTTTTTTTTGCAACGTCGAGTTATTTGGAGGTTGTTTGACCTTCGTGGGTTGTTGTTGCGTATGAGGGTTCAAGGTTGTCTCGCTTGTGTTGTTTTGACGTTATTTAACAGGCAATAGTAACCTCTCTGCCTTAGCTGAGGGTGGGAGCTTCGATAACAAGCGGTAACTGTCACCGCCATATTCGAACTAGCCAAGACCACTTTGGCAACAATTCTCAACCGTCTTTTTTTGTTTTTATTTCTTTACTTCTACGCCCTGATTGCTACCCGCAACAGTTGAATAACCCATAGGCACGTAATCCACCCCTTAGGTCAAAGGGGCCCACGACAGGGTCACAATGAATTTCGGGGAAAACTCGTAAGGTTCATCTCCCAACCGAGAATAGGTCTAGGGTTCTTGGGCTAAAGTTATACATAAAAGCTTATTACGACCCTCATAACATTCATATAACATTAATAATAACACCACTACTATTACTAGTAGTTGTAGTACACCCTAGAAGCTGCAACAGTGGAAAAGAGAGGGAAAAAAATTTGCAATGAGGCAGCAAGATTTGCAATGTTATGGCGGGAGTAATGGCTACGTCATCCTATTTTGGCGGGCTTTCAGAAAAAGCCCAAATTAAGCGTTTTCTTCTGTGCTACTTAAAGGATTTCACTAATTGATTAACAAATATAACATTTGTCGAGAAAATGAGATAAACGAATGTGATAAATTATGTATATTTGCTTAAATATGTTTGGTTTAGTACGAGCGAATGGTTGGCACGGTTTAGCACAAATATGGCTGAACGTAGATTTGTATTGAGAAAATAATGCAATGCAGTTTTGTACCGGTTCATGGCTACAGTTTTGTATTGGAAAAATGTAAAACTGTTTTGTATTTTACAATATATTCTGTATTGGCAAAGGTTAATTACAGTTCTGTAATGATTACGGGACTTGATAACAGTTTAGTATAGACAGAATAACGGTTTGGTTTTGAAATATCTATATATATATATATATATATATATATATATATATATATAGAGAGAGAGAGAGAGAGAGAGAGAGAGAGAGAGAGAGAGAGAGAGAGAGAGAGAAACAGTACTATCCTAGCGACGGCCACCCACCTGATCATGCCTGGTACACTAATACTTAACCTTTAAAAGCAATGTAACCCTTGTCATAGAGAATGAGAAGTTATAGACGACAAATTTAGACATAAAAACCTTGTAGTCTGAGAGAGAAAGAGTGAGAGAAAGAGAGAGAGAGAGAGAGACAGAGAAAAATACTACTAGCCTAGCAACAGGACCCTGTCAGCCAACCTAACCTAAAATACAAGTTTTGTGACATGCAACATTTTTTTTTGGCATTATGACATGTTGCATCAAAGTGCACGATTTTATGCACGACATAACCCCCTTCCCTCCCTCCCCCTACCCCCTGGAGGGGGTAAGGGGGAGGGGGATTATCAGACAGACACGTTTTCGCCACATTTTGACGAATTTCAGGACATAGACTAAACTCCGGACTTCCAGACGTGTTCAGTACGTGTACCTGGAACCATATCACCTCTATCGATCAACATATCGATTGATATCTATACCTAATCCCTTCTAACAGCATTAAATCCCTCTTGAATCCCGAAATCGACCGAACAAATCCGTAAATCCAGCCTCAACCTCGCCTAGACCTATAACCTTCACAGCGCTTTCTCTCGAGGTCATTCAAGCCCCCTCATCGAGGTCACCCTCGAATACGAGGCGCGATTACATGAATTATTTTCCGGTAATTGATAATTACATCATCTTCGATTCAAAAAACGCAGCAATGGCCGCATAATTCGATAATTGCCGCAGGGTAATGATTGACTCTCGATATTGTGTGAATTCAGAGAATTCGATCGCCAGCCAAGCGTCATGGCCGCTCTAAATCAGGTCAGGTTAAGGTCAAGGTTTCTATGCGCCCGCGCGCGAGCAAATTCATACATACGCAAGCATACACGTGTCCTGGATTCGATCCCGGAGCGAGCTGCAGTGGTTTAGGTGCGGTCCTTTAAACTGCGCCGTGATTCTGTTGGTTTAAGGGGTGTATGGTTTGAGAGAGAGAGAGAGAGAGAGAGAGAGAGAGAGAGAGCACCTAGCCTCATTTTAACGATCATTCATAGCAGCATGGATTAAGAGAGAGAGAGAGAGAGAGAGAGCACTTACTCTCATTTTAACGATCATTCATAGCAGCATGGATTCAGAGAGAAAGAGAGAGAGAGTGAGAGAGACAGAGAGAGAGAGACAGAAAGAGTAAAAGAGAGAGAGAGAGACACTTTGTCTTAGCAGAAGTAATTCATACATACACACATACAAGTACGGTAGTACGACGCAAGTACGACGCAAGTACGACGCAACAAAAAGATAAAAAAAACAACCAATAAACAACATAATTACAAACACAGACGAAAGGAGTTTGTCAAAAACCGAAAATAATTGACAGAGTGACCCCTTGTCAAGCCAATTTCCGACAAAATTATCAATATTTTTCCAGGAATTCGAAGCCAAATTGCTACCAGTGATTTCTATGACATTTCTAAATGTATTTTTTTAACATTTAAACTTAAAAAAAATTATTGAAATTATGACAATTTTGGGGGGCCGAATGGGATGCGTCCTGCGCATGCGCCGTTGCCTGGTATATATATATAACGAAGGTATTAATCTATAACTTCTCAGTCGTTATAGCGAGTGTTAGCTGTCCGTATTATTATTATTATTATTATTATTATTATTATTATTATTATTATTATTATTATTATTATCACACCACAGTCATTATCCGTATCATTATCAGTATCTTCAGTAATTTATGCCAGCTGTTCTACAGGTGTTCACAGCTGTTTGTTTGCTGTGCAGCTGTCAAACACAGCTGCTGCAGGTGTATAACAAAAGCTTGTCTAAATATATATATATATATATATATATA